>NW_025401069.1:589577-660416 GCF_015345945.1 Tribolium madens
CTATTATAAAAAATTGCTTGAAATGTGGTCATTCGTTGGCAATGCACACTTCTTGTACTCTTCGGGCTAGGGAAGCTTGCGTTCGCACACACAGCCCTTCGAAGGTATAAATTTGAGCTGCGTACACTAATTCACTAACTGTTTCATGTGAACCGCCAAAAAAACACACGTATTTAAATCTGGTGACCGCGGTCGTCATTCGCGACCAATCCATCTCTAGGGAAAATAATTGTTCATTCCATTGGTGACGACTTTGGCATAATCTGATAGAGCTCCACTTGTAAATACCGCATGTGTCGCCAAGGGCAAGGTAATATGTGGGGTCCAATTTGGTGATCTTCAATGATCCTGTCCAAACATTTAGTGAGAATCGGTCTTGGAAGTGATGTCCGTACACTAGTTAATTTGGAATTTGAGTAGTTGGCCATAATGACTTGATTAACAATTTGATTTCAAATCAATGTGCAAAATTCACTCGAAAGCGCATTAACGACTAACTAAACTGACACGTGTAAACAAGTGATAATTTTTTTGGACAAAATGTTTTCTTTTTTCTGTATAAAAACTTTCACGGTTAACATTCAATGCAATTTATTTTCATTGGTTTCTTTTACTTCCAACTAACAAGGACAAACACACTGAACGGCTCGTGAAAATCATAGGGGGGAAATTGCAAAAATAAAATTTGGATACGGAATATACAGGGTGTTCCGTTTTTATTGTTACAAATTTAAACAGGTGATAGGATATTCAATTCTAAGACAAAAGTTTCCTATAAACATATATCGAAAAATGCTTGGTAAGGGAGCTACACCCCCTGAAAGGGGGCTAATATTTCAGAAATCATTTAAGATAAAATTACAAAATTTGGTACAGATGATAACATTTATACACCTAAACAAATTCAAACATCAATTGTCGAAATTTTTAATCAGGAGCGTCCGAAACTGAGGGGGTTTAGGGTAAAAAAATACCCTATCTATTTTGGCTTCAGTTTTTTTAGTTATGCATTGACCAAAATGGTGGTCACTTTGAACAACTCCTTTAGGTTTAGGCGAATTTATTTAATTAATGTTATTATTGTTACTGTAATGTAATGCTAATTAGTTGAGGTTGATTAAAAAATATGAATTTCTTGCTTTTATTATCCTGTAAATTTTGAGTGATTTGAATGTTGTATTGGTGTGAAACATAAATTTTAAATTAATTTTAATCAAAAACAATAAGTCGTATCGACACAAGAGAGACTTTTCTGTGATAAACTATCGAACTTAAGATTTTGTTGCTGAAAGTACCGAGAAACTAAAGCCAAAATAAATAGGGTAATTTTTTACCCTAAACTCACCCAGTTTCGTACGCCCTTGATAAAAAATTTGGCATTTGATGTTTGAATTTGTTTAGGTGTATAAAGATTATCATCTGTACCAAATTTTGTAATTTTATCTTAAATGGTTTCTGAAATAATAGCAAAAACATATTAGCCCCCTTCCAGGGGGTGTAGCTCCCTTACCAAGCATTTTTTGATACATGTTTATAGGAAACTTTTGTCTTAGAATTGAATATTCTATCATCTGTTTAAATTTGTAACAATAAAAACGGAACACCCTGTATTCGGTCTTCAATTCGACTTTTCATAACAAATGCTCTTAGTGGTTAAAATATTTGCTCGCAATCCACAAACACCCTGTATATCTACCCAAGAATAAAGAAAGCGTTAAAAAAATTCCAACTCTAGGATTTTTTTCCACCCATCGCCTATTGTTGTCTAATTTGACTGGGCTAAATAGCCAAGTCGCCAACTTTTTCGAATTAAACTAAATAAAATCGTGTTAGGTACGGGAAAATTGGGCTTTTCCTTCGTGCGCATAACCTGCCTGTTGATTTCCTCAAACCGTCTCTGGATTGGCACGAGTAACGGCGTCATAATTTCTGTTCCGTTGAGCGAAAGCGGCGGAAACACCGGCAGCATATTTCCTCGAGGATCAAACAGCCTTCCCGGAGCGGGAGTACGCGTTGCTCCTGTTCCCGGAAGTTTCATCCCGTTTTGTACCATGGCCCACGCTCAACTCAGTTTCCACGGTCACAGAGACAATGTGAAATTTTTCGTCGCTGTTCCCGGAAACGGAGGTAAACAGTACAAATTGTAAAAAGTGGAAATACTAATTTCAATGTCAAGGGATGAGTGCGGCGTCGACGCCCTCTGAGGCATTGTCGACTTCGGCAACGTCGATTGGTTTGCCTCCTAAACAACCCTCTGCGATGTTGGTGATGTCGGGGGGCGAAGGCTACATCGATTTCCGCGTCGGTGAGTATATAAAAGGGGGTTAAAACGGATTCCTAGGAATATTGAGTGTTGGTGGAAGTTGAATGTTACTAACGCAATTATTGATGAGAAAAATTTGCAGAGGACGATAATGAACCGAGAGATGGAGACTCGCATCTACTCGTTTGGCAGGTTTTGCCTGATATTCCTGGGAATCCTGTTGGGTACGTTTTGTTTTTTTTTAATTTTTGTTTAATTTTTATTTCTTGTGGGGGGGAATTTTTTGAGTTGTTTCTGTTTTTTAGGTGATGAAATGGAAGATAGCGTTATTGATACTGAAACCGGTGATCTTGAAGCAGCTCAGGGTGAATCCAAAGGGGAAAAAAGTCATTTGATTGTATGGCAAGTGTCCACAAGTTAATTAAGCAGAAATGATATTTAACATTAATTAAAAATTATATAACATTTTGAACTAGTTTATATAGCGGTTTTAGATTAGTGATGTTTATAAAACCAACTTGAATGACATAAGTAGACTCAAAATTATCGTCAGCTTGTGAATATGTTATTGATACATAATATTTTATTGTTGTTTTATATCTGTTATATGTAACATATTTTCTGTAAAAACTATTTATTATGATTTGTAAATTTTAAACTTGTATAAGTAGGGAAATTTTTATTTAATGTATTGTGCTTACACTGTAAATGAAACTTATACATAACTGAATGATTTTTATTATTTTCCAATGCATTGTAACAAAAATAAAAATGCTTAAAGACATACCTCACAATAATAATATTGCATATGTTGACATTTGAGGTTATGTTAGTGTTCTTTAGATGCCATATGTCGCATTAAATTGTTGATAAATTTATCTATTTTTCGTACATCTTGAGCTATTTCCGTTTTAAATTGTAAACACTGAAAAATAAACGTTGGGAATAGACAAAAACAGCTTTTTCATACCTTACCACTACATCATCTGTCATTTTTAAAACTAATACATTTTTTGAATGCACGTATTTCATCGTGTATCGTGCTTTTGATGGTGCCTGAAGGTACAATTTTTCGGCAGCTTTTTCGAATTCTTCCCAGGATTTTAAATAAGTCATTTTAATTCAAATTAAAACTAATCATATCAAAAATATGCATCCACGCACAACGTATGACTTGAAAGGGGTAAAGACGGAAGAGGGAGGAAATGTCACTTGTCAAAAAACAATGCAGCCAACAAAATCTTGTTCACTTCCCTAAAACCGCTTTTGCGATTGTCTTATTTGCAACACGAACTTTGAAAATTTTCTTTAGTTTTATTATTTTCAGCAAAGGAAAAATTAGTTATTTGTCGCTGAGTTGAAAGTGCTTTTTTTATAGTTTGATCAAAAATGGTGGTTTTTACGTGCAATCATTGCGGGGAGAGTTTGCAAAAACCACGTGTTGAAAAACATTACAGTTTTCAGTGTAGAAGACCCAAATCTCTAACTTGTGTTGATTGTTTTAAAGATTTTAAGTAAGTATTCGCTTCTTCATTGTATAATATTCACGTTTCAATTTTATTAGGAATGAAGAATATGTGGTTCATACCAAATGCATCACAGAGGAAGAAAGATATTCAGCTAAGGGTTCCATTCCTGGAGGAGTTGTTAAAAAAGGGGAGGTAAAACAAGAATCGTGGACTGACATGATAAAATCAATTGTGCAAACTGAAACAAATATGAAACCGTCTTTGAGAAATTTGTTTAATTCCATTTCAAACTATTCCAATGTACCAAGAAAAAAAGTCAAGTTTATTGTGGGTTTTAGGCCATATGAAGAATTTAGACGTTAATTAAAGGTGTTTCAGAATTTTTTGAAAAGTTCCACTGGGGGTAGAGTCAATTTTGATGATATTGAAGCAGCCTGGGGCTTAATCGAGAAACATAAAAATGAACAAAACAAGAATAACAACCAAGAGAATGGAATTAAACATAAATTGAATGGCGACAGTGAAGAAGCACCTGCAAACAAGAAAAAAAAGATAGAAGAAAGTGAAAATAAAAATAGTGAGGACGATGTATTTAGTTTTAAGGGGACAATTTTAAAAATTTTGAGTGCAAAAGGCAGTATTTCGTGTAAAAAATTGCAAAAGAAAGTTCTTAATGCATATTTGAAGGAAACAGGAAACGCAGAATACACTGAAAAGACAATAAAAAAATATAACAAAAAATTAAAGAAATTACCCAATGTTGTAATAAGTGACGACGTTGTGTCGCTTGTTACAAATGAGCAATAAAAAACTTATAAATAACTTGTTTTTATTAAATCATATTTGTTCGTAAATAATCATCATCTTGTTGCACTAAATGCGTTTTTAGAAACTCCTCAACAGAGTCAGTGTTCCACTTTTCAATAGCAACGGTCTCTTGCAACGCCCCATCTTTGTCGTACAGTTTAATAATCGGATCGAGCCCCCTTACGTATTTAATTTGTAGGTTAGGAAATTGCAAAGGCCGGGAACTCTTAATAAACGCCTGAATCTGCGGATACGCTCCAAATTTGCAAGTGCAGACCTCTAAGACTGCTTTAGCGTACTTTTTCTCAACGGTGGCTGATTCGTCTAGGTGACAACATTCTTTGCAGTGGTCCCTAAATAAAACTGTTGGAAAACTATGAATTTGGACGAAAATACGAACTTTATGACGTCTAAGTTAAATTTAGAGAGTTGCTCACACGAAGAACACAATAAATTTGCTTTGTTGAAACCGAGGGCCCAGCAGTCTTCAGTGGTGAATTCGGAATAACATTTTGACTAAAAAATACTACTTAATGCAAGATTTTGACTTAGGGGGTTACTTACGACACAAAAAGTGAAAAACAATGCAATCATTGAAGTCTTCATCGTCAATTTCTTTACTAAATGAAACTTTGCAACTTATTTTTGTCTACGTATCACCTAACCTCATATTTCCAAATGCCGCACATGCGCTATACAACACTATAATTTTTCGTCAAATTACTTATTTTTAAAGGAAATTAAAAAAGTAATGACAATTATTTCAATTTATTTAGTTTTTTACATATATTACAACTTATAGATAAATATTACAAATATGTATATGTTCACAAAAATTTAATTAAAATTGCAACAAAGTATCATTTACATCATAAACCCAAAAATAAAAAAAACAACTTTACTGAAATTTATTATATTTAGTCAATGTAATCCAAACTAAGCGTAGGTGATACCGATTCAAATTTATCGCTAACTTCCGCATACTGACGCACATCACGATCTTTATCAGCTTGAAGCCTCCTTATAACAGTTCCTAAACTATCAAAATGTTGATTACTTGGATCGGCAAAATACTCTGCAATCAAAAAATAATAATAATTACAAAAACATAAAAACCTTCAAATCTCACCATTAGGAATAACATGTTGGGCAATTGTTTTTGCGACCACCAATCTAACATTAGCCACTGGATCCCAACTCAAGTCCAATAAATGAGGCATAATTTCGGTTGCGAATTGTTCAGCAGGCAAGGCTTTGGCCGATAAAAGTCTGTAACATAGCAGAGCGAAAGTTTGTCTCCTCTTCCATTTTTTCGAATGAGCAAATTTTTCCACTAATCTGACTAGGTAAAGTGAGCTGAGGTCAGGTTTGGTTGAAATGTGCCTCAACAATTCGGTTATCTAAAATTTCTAACTTAAAAACAATATTCACGGTTATAACGAAATAAGTTTACCAAAGAAATTGCAATCTGTCTTACTGCGGAAACATCATGTAGCAAAATTTCTGCAATAAGCCCTATATGTTTAGCCGAATCCACTGGTTTGAAAAGTGTTACAATAGACAAAAGCTGTTTAGCTAACTCGTGACGGAACCGCCAATTCCATTCTGTTTCCGTCTTTAAAAATTCATGCAATCTAGGCAAGCAGGCTAATCTTTTGGCAGGTTTGATTATCTTTAAAAAATAGGCCAAATTTCTCAAAATTCCTATTCGAACTTCGTCCAAATCCTTGATAAATCCCTCAAAGATTGGTGTTAAATGTTCCGATGCGATATCTTCTCCCAAAATAAACGCTAATTCGTGTAAACTACTCGCTACTGTTCTTCGTACTTTATAATGCATATCACTAGCCAAAAATTCTATAGTACGTTTTAAAAGTGGCCAATTTTTATTTTCCAACGTCAGTGCTATTGCCGGCAGTGAATAGGCGCAGTGATAAGACATTTCGTTGTCTATATTTATCGAAAAGGAAGGATCTGTCATCAAAAAGTAATGACTTATTAACACTTGAGGAACGATGTCTTGCTCCGGCTCAGTTTTAGCAATTTCTTTAGAGTCCGGATCTGAAAAAATAAAAATTATAAAATTCGACCACAAATTAACATAAATTTAGAAGAAATGACATAAAAATCATAGTCTGCCTTATACAAAAGTATCTTCATGGTAGTCGTTTTGTATGTTAAAATCATTTTTCGCCATCTGGCTGACTTTCAATTAGAGCCTGATTTATAGAAAGTGAATTGAATTTTAATTCAGAAATAAATTATTTCGAATCGAATTAAATTTTGTGAAAACTGCAATTGTTGTAGAACCGTAGTTTGCTTCATTGTTGCCAATGTGAAACAAAGTCACAGCTTACTCTACCGAATTTTTTACTATACTCACCGTTATCAGTTGAGGCGTCATTTTTGCTACTATCGGCCAAACTGTCATTTAAATTTATCTCGGCAAACGTATCCTCTACCTACAATAAAAAAATAACCATATTAGAAATAAAACCTTGTCGCTACAATTTTTTCATCACTGAAATATCGTTTCAGAGTAACGTTTTGATATCTTCACGTACGTCTCAGAAGACCGTCGTATAGTTTCATCATTAAAAAATCTAAAATGCATCATCATAAATTACCCACGAAATACTTACAGTTACGTCACGAAAATGAGGTATTAACGAGCGTTAAAAAATTACACTTAATTAATAAAAAGCCATGCAATTTATGATGACACACATGACGATATTAGTAAAGCTTGAATTACTCACCGTTGCGTTAGCACCGTCCGCTTTACCTCGATCGATCTGAATCTCCTCGATTAAACTGAGATCTAACGGCATTTCGGGTCTTATATACCAATAATTGTATGAATTGTACAAGTGTAAGTTATCGTCTTCTTTTTCACTCTCACTATTCAAAATTACCTGATTTTGTTCGCCGGCTGTTTCCGCACCATCAACGGCATCACACATTATTGACGTACTTGGTTCGTCTATACTCAGGCTCAAATTCGCAAATTCGGCTTCTAATTCGCTATCTAATTTATCACAACTCGCATTTTTTAAATTACTTATCACATTTGCATTGCTTAAGTTAGTTTTTAAGTTATCGCCTATCACACCGTGTTCTTGTTCCACGTTTCTGTAGCTAAGCACAGCGTTTTTCACTGTTTCAACGATCTCCTTTATATCTTCATCGCTTTGCGCTATCATACTGCCCGAATCCAAATCGAAATTCTCTTCAGGTATTCGCTCGCTCTCTAGTTCGTTATTCGCGCATTCGCCAATTTCGTCTTTCGATTTTAAGATGTCTTCGTCGCCCTGCCAATCGCCTATTCCCGCATCGCTGCACGATTGGCTTAAATCTGAACTGAGAGGAGACGGCTGTCGTGGCAAGTATTTAAATCGGACATCGTTAGTCTCTTTGGCTACGTTCATTCTAAAATTTTTATTCAATTATATCAAACTTTCTTCTCCAAAAATTGACTTACAAAAACTCTTGGCCATCTTTATTCACAAAAATTAATTCGCCTTGACTATTATAGGCCGTACTGGTCAAAGGAGGATCGGCAAAAGTTATTATAAAAGGCCCCAATGCTTGGAATGCGGACATTTGAACCCAGCGACAGTCGTCTTGGAGTAATTTTGCAAATACTGGTGCTAGAATCGTTCGACGTATTTCAGGAGAACTTACAGTAGATATGAACATTATAACCTCAGCACAGGATTTTCGTACGCCCCATATTGTGTCTTCACACAGGGCTATGTAACACGGCAACTAGAAAAAAAAACACAATTATTTAATCGACTTATGCAAAAAAAAAAAAAATAATAAAAATACAAAATGATTTTAAATATAAAAAATCAGAGTGACGTAAGCTATCGTTCATAGTTTATCCGAAGACCGTCGTCCAGAATCATCATTAAAAAAAATCAAACTGTTTCAAAACATTTCAAAATTGCTCTTTTTTTAAGTTCTTTCCTTTCACTTACCAAAACTTTGTCAAACTGCTCTTTCCCGACAACGACAGAAAAATCGCCGATATGCGCCGCACACATTTTCCTTGTGTAAAACATACTACTTGCACACATTTCAGAAAACCTCTTCAAAAACACCCTCTCCGTGACATCCCTTCCCAGCAGCGGTGCCATTCTTGACATCAACTGTAAAAAAAATAATAAATTTACTTCATGTTGAGAGACCACAATCAAAACAAACTCAAAAATTACTTACGTTTCGTACATGACGTCATCAGTGCACTCTTGCGCTCATCAAAGCTGGCTGTGATATGATATAACAAACCACATTTCACATCCAGATGATGAGCGAAAGCCTACACTAAAAATGCAAATCATAAACAGTGAAAAAACACCTGAAACACACAAATATTTGAAAATGGTGTCTATTAGATGTTGTAGCGCTCATCAAAGCTGGCTGTGATATGAGCTACAAATCCATTTCACATCCAGTTGATGAGCGACACAGCACATAAAAATCGTACAAAAATGTAAGGACACGAAAATGATTCTCGACGAAAAGGTCGTCAACCAAACTCGTCAAAATGGCTGTGATACCCAAAATAAGTACAAGGTGTCACAACCAAATTGACTGATAGGGCACCGACCACACAAATCCTCTTCGAATCGATGACTTTTGAAGACAACTGAGCTCATCAAAGTGGCTGTGATATCGTTTAGATTAAGAGTTCACAACCAAATTGACGACTCGGGCATCTCCACAATTTTTTTCTCCTTTAAGGCCAACATTGATGATGTGAATCTCAACTGTGCTCATCAAAGCTGGCTGTGATAGAATCAGTATAATCTAAAACCGCCAACTCTGATAAGAACAGGCAAGACTCGGAAACAATCCAAGAATGCTGAATTTAGACAATCACTACATGAAAGACAAGGTAGTGAGACAAAATCTATTAAACATCTCACTACCCATGTCTTTCAAGAAGAGACTGTTAATAGCAAAAAAATTCAAAAATGTTACAAGGCCATATAATTTCAAAGACGAATAAATTTTTTCAGTAACAAAAATATCACGTAAATAAACAATTGAAATAATTTTACAATAATGAAGAATGCAGTTCAAATTTAGCGCCAGTTATAACAGGGCTTGATCGCTAGAACATGTGACCAGGTGTTGTCCAAACCTAGAGTCATTTCAAGTACCAAACAACAAAAATACATATTTCAACCAAAAATATAAAGTAACAATAAATTTAAAAAAATAAAATGTGTCTTTTCAAATTACAAATTTGTTTCTTTAAGCAATTGTTTATAGTCCAAGAGGCGAATGATTTTTTGATAATAACTTTTCCAGTCAGTGAACATCGATAGGATTTGTTCAACAAATACTGAGTAGAAAAATTTTTCCACAAAAATCAAATGACGTGAACTTATTTCTTGTTATAAAGACTTTTGATGTACAATATTGTAAAAAAAATAAGAAATAAGAAATTTTATTTATCGCTATTTCGTAATGGCTCACCATACCACTTTTAATTTTGGCAATAAGATATTCAGTAGTACACCGAACACAGATGAAATTTTAAAATCTTGGTAAAATGATCTAGTTAAGTAAAAATATTTGTTTTTTTTTTTAATTTGATCAATTATTATTTACATCTGTGCTCTTGTCACTTACTAAAATAAAAGCGAATATAATTTTAATTTTGCTCCAGATGAAAACACTTTTTCACACAAAATTAAAAGAAGAAATAAGGTTGAACAAAATTATGCTTTTAGATTTTATTAGCAGGTTGGCATCACAGGTACCAACACAACAACGTGAAATTTCAACTTAAAACCAAAGCAACGTGATAAAAAATTTCAATTGTTTATAATAAACATTTTTGCATTTGCCGCCAAATTTTTTGTATTCGTCTTCGAATATTATTCGATTAGCCTCATAACTACATAACATAATTAAAAAAAAAAAAAAAAACAGGAAATAAATGTGTAAACTTACTGTTATGGCCCCTGTGTTTATCTCGGCGATTTGTTCCTCGTGCGACAACGCCAAAATCGCGGGACAAACTTGTATTTCCGCCTGCGGCTTTGTTATTAATCCCTGTTCCAGCAGGTGTATGAGCGTTGTGTGTGCCGCCTTATCGACAGCATTTTCCGTACTTCCTAGATTTCGTACAACCAACGGTATTAAATAATCCCCAGTGACGTTTTTCAACACTTCCACGCGATTCGAATATTTCAACGCTTGCGAAGCCATGTGCGGTACTTGATCCAAAAGATCAGCTCTGACCATCGTCTCTGCAAAAAACCACACCAAAATTAGACATAAATCGAGGTTAGAATCGCATTTTCAACACACAGAACGATGTTCGACGCAAAAAAAGCGGCAAAAGTTCCAAGCACGCGGTCACCACCATTTTGATTTGCGCCTAAATATTTCTTGCAGGTTAACCGGAAACGCGTACCGAAAAATCGTGGTGAAAACGTGTTTTGCGTGCGCAATTTGCGAAAAGGGCTTACCTGGTGTTGTAATGGGGGCATTGGTGCACAGTTTGGATAAAATCGCGCCTTTTTTTCCACATTTTTAACGATAAAACAACAAGGATAAAAACGAAGCGTTCGCATCAGTGCCATGCCGACCAACTCGTTTTTCATCGTTGCGAGGTTGTGGAACGAGATGGCGCCGCGATCGCTACACGAAACAAGAGGAGAGGAGAGATCGTTGAACGCAGCGGCGAACGAGCTCGTAGTACGAGCGACGACGTGATGTTTCATTCAACTTCGCGCAGCACCGCCCTATGTCTGGGGCGTTATACGCAGTGGCGTGCTGTACAAATTTTGCTTTTTACAAAAAAATTCAAAAACAACGGATGAGCAAAAATACAAGCAGCGTACGCTACCAATTTCAAAAAAAAAAATCGCGACTGCATGATTTATACAAATTTCAACTGTCACTGTCAAATTTCGATCTGTCAATTAGTTTGTCCTCAAAGTCGTTGTAGAAGTTATTTGGAATAAATCTCGAGTTGTAACGCTCCTTTTTTGAATGACGTTCACGTTCTCCGTTTCAACCATCGCCGTCTCCATAGAAATAATCTTTTTCTCGCCTGGGCATTTTTTGAGTTCAAGTGATTCTTGTTGGCGCTTTAATCTGGGGAATTTTTTTTGACAAATCCAGTTTTTTAGCTTAAAGGGTTCAATCTCATAATATCAATTCTCCCTGGCGTATCTAGTTTTGTTGTATCCTTCCTCCCCAGCATTTTATTAATTGCGTTATTTTTCGTTAATAATTAAAAATTATTCAGTTTTTCCTTAGTAACCCCCGTAACTAAGAAAAAATCGGAATCACTGCTCCAATGCATTTTTTACGAAATGCCCAGGCGGGATATTGATACATTATATTAAGGAGGCGGTGGTTTCAACTAACATTTTCTAAAAATTTGTGATTTACTAACTGTATGGTTACCGCCCTCCTCTCAAAAGCCCCACTGAAAGTTTTGCTTTTTGTATACAAATGATCCAATTATTCGAAGAAAGTAACAGTATTTGAATCAAAAGCGGAATGCTATGAGACGCGTTGGTATTTATTTTTATGCATCAACTAAAGAGAGCCCAACGAAGCTAATTGACAGATCCTAATTAAGTTAATTTTGCCAAATAGTGACAGCTCAAACACATTTAAATGATCGTCATAATAATTCTCTCCATTTTTTGTGTGTGTTTTTTTAAATGTATGTTGTCTTTTTGTTAGCATTTTGTTTTTGTCCCTACAAATTTTGTTAAAACCATTATAAAGGTTTTCATGTTAAGATGTACAAATTTTAACTTTTATGAATTTTGTGTGTCTGTCTTCTCTTTAAAAGCGTTATAATTGAATATCTGAAGACACTACTTAGTACCTAATGTCTAAAGACTTAAAAAGAATTCAGTGCTAGTAATATTGATAGAAACATTGCAAGTATATACAATGTTGTGGGTAAAAATGAGCTTTTTGCTACAAAAACTTTAATGAAAGAGGTCTATAAAGAATAAAGTTATTTTGCAATAAATGTAAGCAGGTATTATGAAGATTGGCGCTAAATTTTGTGTAATTTCTTGAAATGAAGCCGAAGTTGATGCATGTTCTAAATTTTTCCTCAGCTTTAGTTTCAAAATTGATAGTTTTTTTAACTCGTTTCTCAAAAACCGTGCAACCAGACACTAATTTAATTGCGTTCTTTTTCATTCATGTTTATTTTGTATTCCCGGAAATTTATTGCTAAAAAGTAGGAAATGTTTAGCAAACCTGCATTACAAATTGCGTGGGTCTAGCTTTTAACGATAGTTTTTTTCTGACTTCTGTTTGTACATTTTTCGTCTCTAAATTTCAAAAAACTGTTAGCGGTACCGAATTTGTCCCTGTTTTGTGTTTTCGTCACTAAATTTACTTAAACGATTTTTTTGCTGACGGTGATACTGTTTTCAAATTAAATTAACAACAGGAACTCTCAACTTTCTTTAACGAATGAATTTGCTAGTAGTGCCAACGTTAAGAATGTTGGCATTTTCATTAAAAAAAAACATACTATACACCTCATGCCTTTTCCGTAGAGGTTTTATCACTTCACACAATTATTTTTTTGTAAGAAATAGTGGAACTCAAAATGTGTTACCAGAGTCCTATGCTAACACATACACTTCAAAAAAAAAAAAAAACTAACGTGACGTTGCCATTGTGCAATTTCTAATGCCATTCTGTCCCTTTTCACAATGTCTTTTGTCTCTTAACTTGTTAATAGGGTCCAGTTGATTCTGTATACAGAAATCAAAAATTTGTGACCTATTTCATAATTTTCATCCCAAAAAACGCAGTTGCAGCGTTGTCACTGTGGTGATAGAAATGACAGGTGTATATTACGTCGTCCGATATTAATCACCAATCTGTCACTTTTCATATTTTTTTCGGTATGAAATAGTGGAGTATTTTGAATTAAATTGTCAATAGGATAGTTGTTAGATTCTTGTTTTTCACAGAAATCAAATATTTCATATAATTTCACCTCAAAAAACACAGTTGTGACGTTGTCTCTGTGGCGATTGAAATGGCACGAGATGTGGATCACAAAAATTGGTTTAGTTGTTAAACGTGTAACTAAACCCAACTGACTTTAGGACCAAACGATTTTAGCATTCTCTACGTAACAAATAACCACTTAATATAATTTTTTTTATATTATGCTATACTATAAATGAAAACAATCAATGTTCCCATAGTCAATTTTCAATTTCGTAGCTAATTCAACACAAAATTTGATATCCTTTGTTTATTGCGTTGTAAACTTTTTACTCTTAAACCAGATTTTATTTTGGAACTTTCTCTTAGAAAATATAAACATGTTGCAAAAGTAAATCTTCTATCATATACAAGGTGATTAAAAAGTGTCGGACCAATTCTCAAATCATCATAAGACTTTCAGCTAAGCATAAAAGTGAATGAGTTTTTTTAGCTTTGGTTTTTGTAAAAAATAAACAGAACTTACAATTTCTATATTATCCTGTAGACACCTAAGCTTTGTTGTTTACGATGTTGTTGGATTTAACTTATTGTTGAATTTACTGGTTTGTTTAAAAAATACAAACCTTTACTAATAAGAAAGTCTTAAAGTGATTTGATAATTTTCTCCAAAAAAACACTGATGAAATATTGAAAATGTATGAAAATATTGTCAATGCTGACTTTTAGTTTGTTTTAGACAAAAATGATTTTAATCAATATTTATGGTCAGTGTTCAAAAATTGGTAATTTTGACAGATAAGTGACGGATGTTAGATTTACTATTCACGACTTACTTTTTAAAACAATATTAAATGAATAATATTTAACAAAATTTTCACCAATTCTAGCAATTAAAACCCGACTTAACCAACATTCTCAAGCCCTGCGTTTTCCTACTATGCCTTATTAGTTCCGCCACTGATTCTCCACCAATTTGACGCTACGTCTTTCTCTGTCGTGTTTATCGCCGATCATTTTAGGCTAATTTAAAATTTTCACCCGTTTTTCTCCCACTCGCTACGACCACTGCGACACACTAAAACTCCAATCAAAGATTTCGGAGATTGAGAAGAGAGATTGCTTGGCCATCCACTCTGATATGGTGTCAAGTTCAGGGTGATATACAACCCCCGCAGAGCAAAATAGACGATCAATAGGGAAGCGACTCCCGTTCTTACTGCTTCCATACCACACCTACGCCTCACACGCTTCCGGTCGAGCCGAAGATTTAACACGAACAATCTTAACCAACTAACCAAAAATTTTGAAATTACTCCAGATCCTTACTAAAATTTTAAAAACAAGCTTCTTCAAATCTACAGATTTTTTGCAAATTCATAACTGTAAATTTAGAACAAAATCGATTTCATGATAATAAAGTTTTATACAGTTATAATTCCACGAACTTGTAGATTTAACAGAATTCGTTAATAAGTATAAATCTAAATAAGGTTTAAATATTGTATTTGTGTTGTTGGAAATTAAAGCTACCATGAAATGAACATGTTGTCCGTTATCTGATAAGGTTTTGTAAAGTCGCACGAGATTCATTCATTAATGCGTCCCCTGCATTAGTCAATGAATTTCAATATTAAGTATCACCGAAATCATTATTTTTATCGACTAAACAAATCGTTTTTTTTTTTGTAAACTTGTACAATCTGTAATAAATAACGATAATTCAATAATCGATACACCTTAATTACACCGCTCAAAGCTTGCAATCTCTCACTATTCCACCCATTCAAAAAAGGTTTAAAAATTACATTTCAATTGAAACTTATATACTGCCACCCTCATTAAAATACATCCAACATGTCAAATAAATTTACTCGTTTTGTAAATGCTGTGAAAAAATAAAATCTTATTCATTTATGTGAGTGTTTGCTGGGGGTAAACGAGACGTCGAACGGAATTAGTATCAGACGCGACCGCATACCTTTCTGATGGGGTGTCTGCGCTATTTTTACCCAACGTGGTATAAATAATACGAGTCGTCTAATCGCGGGGGGTCATCCACGTGCGCCACTTCCTGTTACCACCACCGGAAGCTGCACACATCACACAAGAAAAAAAAAGTTCGCTCGGTTTTGTCACAGAAATAGACGGTGACGACAGAATAAAGCAACGACAAGCGTCCAGATGCATAAATGAGCAAATTTTAAAAACCCGAAATTAATTTTCAGTGTGGCTAAAAAGCCTGTGATTTTTAAGACAAAAAGAGATGTTTTTTGATCTAGAAGAAGAGAAAAGTTTAATTTTGTGTCTGGTTTCTTAATTAACCTAAGAGTTCTTTTTTCATTTTAAAACCTACTTTCACAAAATACCTAGATGTGATCAGCCCTTACTTTATGAAAGAGAAGACCCTTGTCATATTTTATACCGTTTTTTGTACCACTTTTAAGATAAAACAAAATACATCCCCATGTCTACACTAAAAACAGTCATTCGAGGCAAAAGTTTGCGAATTTTGAGTTGTAAGCAGTGTTAGCACTGTTTAAAGACAAAAAAATAAAGACAAGAGCGAAATTTTGATTGTTATTGCTAATCCCTGATCAGCTTGTGTTTATACCTGTATCGTTCAAGTTATTAAAAAAGCAAAGTTCGACTCATTTACTCATTTTAATGTAATGATAAAATTAAGACAAGTACAAATTTCCCACTTATACATTAAAAAGGGCCGTATTTGCTATAAAAAAAAATTCACTACTGAAACAAAAGTAGCGCTATTGAAATTGAAAACTGCACGTAATAAATCCACAAAATTTTTATGGGAATAGATTTCAAATGAGGAGGTGTATACACGGAGACTTATTTGTAGACATGAAACTTTCAAAAAAACTGGTTACAGTTTTTTAATTTTCTCGACAAAACGATAACATTGAAAATCAAGATATCCCCAAACCCTAGTTTGATCGTTTCTCTAGAAGACGCATTTCATAATTTTTCAAAAAACCAAAAATCCTAAATCGGTATCTTACTCCACCAAAAGTACACTTTTTTCAACGCGAAAATGTTCAGGCCTCTCTTACAATTGAAAATAAAGAATATCAATCCTTAGTTTGATCCTTTATGTCAAAGACGCATTTGATAGTTTTACTAAAAGACGCCTTAAATAGGTGTTTTACTCCTCCAAAGATGCCCTTGCATTAACGCGAGCGCGAGGCTCCACTTAAGAAGTGTTTCTTTTATTTGTACAAGTAATAAATTAATTTGTTTTTTAATACTTCTTCTCATAATCGGACAAATCAATCGTTAAAATGAGAGTTAAAGAGTTTACAACAAACAGCGTTAATAATAACCGAATATGTATTTTTTAATAATCAAGATTAACATTGAAAAGAATGTTGTTTCACAAAATAAAAAATAGTGAATGAATCACAATTACTGCGAATCAAATATTCAAATGCAAGTTCATCTTAATAAACCATTACCGATAAATAAATAGATTACAAAGAAAACATTATCAAAATTACATGCACGCTTCTTGTTCTTGACTATTAAATAGGTATTTGAACTGAACTAATTTCTTTAAATATGGAAACTATAGCAAACACGTGGTTTTAAATTTAAAGTACGAGCAGGTACTCTTCATAAATACCATACCGGTGAGAGCATTTCCCAGAAACTACAAAAATTAGATATGCATCGGCAGGAAATACCAAGATATAATTTTTTTTGATCTACTTCAGGTTTTGTACCTTAATTTTTCCAAATCAACAGTCTCTAATATTATTTTTTCCGACCGAATGATTTATCTAACTAACTAAACCATCATATGGAAAATTTACATATTGATAATAACCCCCACACACGACATATTATATATGTAGTCGTATTATGGTCTACCTTCGAGGCTAGTAAAAAATGTGACGCATTTTATACGGAATTATGACTACCTGCTGCCGGCAACAACCGAAGAACGACAACATTCTCTACCATTCAAACACGTAATTTTCTCTTATAACAAAACTCACCATCTTTCTCGCCCAGCGATCGAACAATGGTCATGATACTCGGAAGTTCTTCAGCCAAAATTTCCGCCGGTGCTGTCCGGAACAATTCTTGAACTATTCTGGCGACCATTTGACTGCAAACAAATACACATTTTTGTAAAAACAATCACTTTTGTTTCAAAGTTAAAAATTCAGCGACCACGTGGCGTACACTAAGACGCAACACGAAGAATTGGCGGGAAAATGATCACAAACATTCAGAGAGCGTAATGGTGCGCGCGCACAGGATGCTTACGAAAGCGCGAATTATAATTTTCGAAAAAATTACACCGAAAAAGAATGATTTTTCCAATTATCGAAAAAACCGTAAAATCATGTATACGAGAAATATCCAATAAGGTCGAGTCATGCACACACACGTTTTTAATGCTGATACGTAATTGCGATATCCGACTACAAACCGGTGATCAGCGAAAGCCGAGTTCGCGGTGCCGTCTCTATTGGTCGCGAAGTCTCCGCCCCGCGGAAACAAGCCTAAGATGGCCGACCGTGGACCTGAGGATAATGTAATCTACGTCGCAAATTTTATATTTGGAAATTTGGCAAAAAACACTAAATTGTGACATTTTTCCAAGAGGATATTTTCTTCAAACGAAAATGTAATAAATGAGGGTAGAACAGGGTGGCATTTTTAAATTAAGATACAAAGCAGGTACTTTTTCTAAATATTTTACTAGAAAAATATAATTTAATTCTTAAATAACACTTTAAAAAAAACATATATAAATTCTTATATTACCTAGTGATCTTTTTTCAACTAAATCAAAAACAAAAACATTATTATTTTTTTCTTATTTTTGGGAATCAAGAAACCTAATGTTACATATCATGAGCAAATTGATTCAGGGTTTTATTTAAAATTCATATTTAAGAGATTGCGATTATTCCAGAGAAATGTGACTGCAGCTTCCTAAGAATTGTTTGTAATAAGTAACAAAGCAAAAACAAAAAACATTCGCATAGTATACTCTCATAGTAGTTTTTGAAATTTTATGTCTTTAGAAAAGTGAATAGTTTACATTTCTATGTTTTATGATTATCCAAACTGCTTTTAGAAGTTCTAGGAATATTAAAACTTGTAGGTAGGTTATGTATGTGTGTAATTCATTCTATGGCTCCATTCAATCGCAGAATTTATTGAAATTAAGCTTTTCCAAAAAATTTTTTTGAGAAAAGAATGAAACATGTTTATTATAAACTATTTTTTATATAACCAAAATCAAATACAAATTTAAATAATTAGAAAAATGTCAAATTAATTACATTTACGTTAATTGGTATATTTTTTTTACCTTTAAAAAAATTCGAATTTTTCGTATTATATTAAATTCAATGATTCAAAAGAACACAAATTATTTATAATTATTATTATTAATCATGATGGCACTTTAAATAAAATTTATTCAAAAGATTTATTCAATAGGTACAGAAACGTATAATTTCGACCTTTGTACATTTCAAATATTTAAAATTTTAAGGATATTGTTTTTGAATTAAAACTAAAACAACCACCTACTTATCCTATACAAACTGTCACAAAAATCTGATGATTTTTCTACCCACCACGCTCAAAAACATCGGTTTCACATAAGACTATTGTAACCGATTTTGGCACTGACAAAATAAATGGCAGCAATATTATTTATTAATCTTCTTTAAAGCGATTTATTTATTGTATACAATAGGTATAATACTAATGTCTATAAATAATTTTTTCACAATTTAACTTTTTTCCCCACATCCAAAGCTCGACGATACTAATACTTAATACTTGTTAAAACAGAAGCATTTGATAATTCTTGTTCTGACAACTTTCAATTAGCGGTGTTTTCTGAAAGATAAATTATTCCTGATCGTGACATAGACATAAAAAAAATTTCAAAATAAAATCAAAACTTTTCATTATACACGATGTCTCAAAACTCGCGCACTGGAGAAAAATATCACGTACCAACCAACAATGCGTTACCAAAAAATGTAAGCGAAGAATTTACTTGAGTTTGCGTAACAAAGTTACCAAACTTTTAAATCCACCAATTCCTAAAAGGTTGTTGGCGACATTATTAGAAAACAAATCCGGCTGTTAGGTTTCAAAAATAATACCAGTTTACCCTTAAGTTACAAAAAATGTACGGCTCACTGTAATTTTGACACTGTTTAAATTGCCTTTACTTTACAAATCAAATAACACAGTAATCTACTCGTTGCAAATCATGTAGGTACAATGGCGAGGATTAAATTTTGGTAGTCAATGTCATTGCTTAACATGCTGTCTTGTGAAACGAACGTGTGGATGTCAAATAGCTTGCCTTGAAATTGACGGAACTTATTCTTACGAGCCCCAATTGATCAGTAATCTCAACTTCAAAAGATCCTCTCTCCAGCATAGAAATTATTTTCACTTTGTTGAAATTAGAGACTGGCCACAAAATAAAATATTTGTTAATTAATTTTTGGCGTGGTGTTCTAACAATTAACAATCAATTTTGAAAGAAAGTTGAAAAAAGACAAAATTACACAGGGAAACTATTTTTGAAAAAACATTTCAAAAATAACATTACCTACCACAATTTAATGCTCGCCATTGTACATGAGTATAATGGGAACGCTTACCAAATAATTGATAATTTTTCAAAATTCGATATACCTACAAAGGCATTGGAAATTCCACATTTTCCCGAATATTTTCAGTGCTATCTTCCTCAAAAGCATTTAGAAATAGCTTCTCCCTTATTAGTCCTTTCTCAAACAAGCGCACCACCAATTTCTTTTCTATTTGGTACAAATTGTTTGAGCTCTTGCATCCTTGCAATTGCTCTCAGTATTACCTTATGATCTGAATGGTTTCGTAATCGAAAAATAATCGCTGCTTCGCTGAGCATCGTGGTCAGACTCTTCGAAAATCTTAATTTCCAAATAGTCAGCAGTTATAAATATGAACTGTTGATTACATTGTAAAATTAAATTTCACAATAGTTTGACATTGATAATAAAGAAAAACTAAAAGTGTCAAAATTACAGTAAGCCAGATATATTTTGTAACTTACAGACTGATGATTTGAAACCGTAACAATGTTGCAGTAATGCAGTAACACCTCGAGTGCCCTTCTGTGATTGGTGAATTTATAAATCTCGCTATTTTATTGTGCGTGCAAGCTGCAGAGGAAAATTTTTCATCATATTTGATGATTTCAAACCTAACAATTTTACAGGAACACCTTGCAGTGCTCTTCTGAGATTGGTGGATTTAAAAATCTCGCTACTTTATTATGCGTGCAAGCAAAAGTAAATTCTTTGTTTGCATTTTTTGATGTTTTTGTCGCCAGCGTTTGACATCTTTCTCTGAAGTACCAGTTCTAAAACACCCGTTATTTATATGAATGAATGTATAATCAAAATTAGAATACATACAGAAACATTTTTAAACTCTTAACATAGCCCTACGTTCAATTTAAAAAAACAGATCAATTCATTGCTGTCTTTCAATGATAGTCTCAGTAACCTGTCTACAATTTAAGAGTAACGAAATAAAAAATTGCTTTACTTAGATGAAAATGATGCAAGACAAACAAAATAATTACAGGCAAATAGAACATGAAATAGTTCACAGTAAGAAAAAAATTATAGCAAAAATTTTCTGAAAACAGTAATTAAAAAACAGACTTTTTTTCTAATAAGCAGAAAATTTTGTTTCGCCTTATATTTTTGATTTTTTTGAAAACGCTCTATCTAAATACGATTAAAGATAAAAAAAATAAGTAGGTAAGTTGTATAGTTGCTTTATAAAAGTAGACAGCTCTATCTTCAACAGTTTTAGCCTTACAGACAATCGAAAGATGTTTTTTTAATGAAAACATTTCGCTTGTATGGGTGATGGTGTGTGTGTCTATAAGAAGCTATTTAAACCTAAATCGTTGAAAATAAAGGTATGGTGGTGCCCTGGACTTTTTTAAAGCAAATTTAATTCTCTAGGTATAACTTTACCCTTTACCACTATTTTTCTATCTTTAATCGTATCTGCAACGCTTTAAAAAAATTCAAAAACATTAGACGAAACAAAACTTTCTGTTTTCAATTTTTTTAATTATTGTTTTCTCTTATAATTCAGTGTTAAAAAAAATTATAAAAAATTTATATAGGTATAGACCAAAAGAAAAAAGTCTCTTAATAAACATGGGTCCCCAAAGTAACGTTTACGGAGATATCGAATGTGAATTTTTTTAGAATTTTTACTAAAAGCTTCTCTTTTTTGTTTGAACAGATTGCAAATAAATGTTTTAAAAAACGAATAATCTTTGATATCTCCGAAACCGTTATTTTGCGAACCCACGTTTATTATTATTGTTTTGGTCCGTACTATTACCTCCTGAAATATTTTACAATCTTTTTTTAACACCTTGTATATCAAGTGCATTGAGTATTGCCGGAAATTTTTAAGTGACATTTCGGAAACGTCGACATACGTTGTAAAAATACACAAATAAAAAAAAAAATGTCAAAAAAAGTCGTATTATGAAGCCAAATCTTTAAAATTATTATTATTAGAAAGTGTCAAATTTCAATATCAATCAATATTTACTTTTTTTTGTATGTTAAAAAAACAGATTCTCTACACGACTCTTCATGCTCTGATAAGTGTCAATCACTAAATGTAAAAAAATATATCTTTATTCTTGACTTTTCACAGATTCCACAACAGGATTAATGACAATTTTAAGTTTTTCAATTACCTACTACCGTACACCAGGAAGTAGCAGCGAATTCGATAAAATTCCCATTAATGCCACTACAAATTATCAACAACGAAAACTCGAGTGTTTCATTGCCCCAGGTCATGCAGGATATGTGAATTCGTCGTCGCGTCGTCATTCAATTACAATACTGAAACTAGGGGTGAAACGAATATTTCCTTGCTCTTGTCGACGTATCAGACGGGTTGTTAAGCGCATTCTGACCAATAGGAAACGGCAAACTGTCTACATGACCAGGTGCACCCCGTACGTTGATTTCCGAAAATCTATGAAAGGCCCACAATAAAATGGCGACATCAAACTACCGATGATGATGATGATACAATGCAGAAACGATTTGCAATCTAACTGTACAGTACCTATCAGAAAAAAACAGTTAAACATTGTCTTGGAAGCGTCATCGATACCTACATACGTTAGGAATGCAAATTCTAAAATTAGATAGAATAACTTATTAAGGTATGACAATGCTACATACCGATGTGAAATGAATCAAGAATGATATCACTATATGAAATTGAACCGTGCCTAGAAAATGATATAACTAGACGAATCATGAATGAATTTCTGTTCACTAACAATTTTTTAAATAAAAATAGCAATTTTTCAGATGACTGACTAAAAAAATCATTAACAGAACTCGCAAAATATTCAATTCAAAGAGAACTAAACATTTCTAATACCTACTTCATTTTGAAATTTACTTCATAATGTAGGTATCTCTTACTTTCCGAGTTGGGAGGTTAAGTAGTGTTTTGTTTAATAACGGTAATAATAGATTAGAACACTACTTGTAACTCTCCTACACTATAACAAGTTTAGTTGTTTCTTATTATTCACACGTCATGTGCCAGACCTAGATAATAATAGTATCAACAATACCTAATGATCAAATAAATAAATAGTACCTAAAATATTTGTTTTTTTATTAAACCCGATCTGTTCTTAACATATTTTTTACATCACAAACAATGTCCATAACAAAGTGTTGAAACATAATATTGCAAATAGAAATAAATCATATCAACTTTCATAACATGAAGCGATGAAGAAATTTATTTATTTAACGTTTTATCTTAAATATAGCCAAAGAATTAACACTAGAATTGTTCTTCCAACATTTGAAAACATTAAATACCCACCCAAAACTGTACTGACGCATTACTAGCATTCTTACGTGTATGCGTAATTTCTTTACAAAGTGACATCTGCGCCCAAATAAATGCCAAACTCGGCACAACTCAACTCCAAACCACAATTTTACCTTAAAAAAAACCAGTCGACATATAAAAAAGGGTAAAACAAGGAAAAATTTATTGTTTAGTCTCAGAAAAATAACGATATCATTACGGTGTAATTTTACATAATGTGATACAGTAGTGGAATTGTATACACGATGACAAATTTACCATTCGAGAAAAAATGTAAGCATTATTGTAAAAGCCTCGCCGAACGGTTTACCACTAAAGTATGAGACATGATTGTATGACCTGCTGAAAGAATGCAGGCCTCAGACAGAATCACAACACGACCAGTCAACAACCTCTCGTTCGTTCAGTAATACACAAACAACATGCCGGAGTCGCGGTTTACCCTTGTAAAAATTCGAACCAAGCACAAGCCAGTTTTAATTATGATCCAATTCCAAATTTTCGATTACTTACATTATAATCTATAGATAAATATTTTCTACTCTGAGGTCCGAGAAATTAAAAATTTTGTCCTCTAAATTACAATTTTTTTTCGATGATTCCAAATCTGTATCAACTTTTTTAACTTCACAAAAAATGTGCATAAATTCCTTTCTCCCACTTTCTACAGTTTCATGATACAGATTTTAAAAAAGCAAAACAAATGTTTACCCATTGTAGTAGTAAATTAAAAATCCCATTGCTAACAGCAATGTGAGTTTTCTTGTAGTTTACCCACTGTGAGTAATGTAAAAATAAAATTATGAAAGATGTATTAATGTAGGTATTTTAATATTCATGCAATGTGGAGGTAGTTATACAGGGTGCGGCAGAACTCGCGCACCAGAGAAAATTTTCAAGTAAGGTAAGATACCAGGAACCTGAAAAAAATGTTTAAAAAATTCTACCTGTCAAAAAATTTTGAGATTTATTTTTTGACATTTGACATTTTTTTTATATATATTTAATGATACTGATGTACTGTATATGTTTTTTTTACAATTATTTAGTAAAGGGACAAAAATTTTACCAATAAAAGCCACAAATAACATTGAACAGAGTTACAATTTATGATACAGCTTCCTTGTTTTCTCTTTTACTAGCCTATAGCAAAAAAACTTGGAAAATTATTTTTCCAACAGAAATAAATAGAGTCAAAGTGCAAACTTTAAGCCCTCATAACTTCGAAATTTTTATAGATAATTTTTTTTAACATTTTTTCCATGTTCTTGGTATCTTACCTTATATGGCATTTTTCTCTGGGGCGCGAGTTCTGGCGCACCCTGTATAAGCAGCTTTTTGACTAAAAGTTCTCAGATGCGAGTAGATAAAAGAAATTGTACAAAATTGTCTCCAAACATTTAGAGGACAAATAATCCGACTTTATCGAATTCTTGTAACATCTTGTGTTAAATAATATGTAATGTATAAGATGAATCTTATTTAGGTCTGCCTGTCTATATTGAGAATTATTAATTATTATGTATTAATTAAAAAAAAACTACCAATGCGATTTTCTCCAATCACACTTCTCTGGCTAAACTACCACCCATTTAACGTGTCATTTTTCGACCACAAAATCCTGAAATTTTAAAAAACCCATCCACGCCATTGAATCCATCCATGAGAATCCCATTGAAATTCTTGGAATTTCTCGGTTCGTTGACCCATGACTTACTTACAAGTCGTGCGAACTAGTTACTTCGTTTTACGTTCGTTTTTATGCATACTGGAATTAAAAAAAAATATCCACGACCATAACATCCGGTTTCACTCTGAACCACCCTGAAATCACGCGCATCCACCATCTCTAAATCCCCGATTCCAGCAAACCAACAACATCCCAAACATAACTACAACAGTCGATACGCAATTATAATCGCACTTGTCTATGAATGAGAAACAAGACGGAAGACGTACGGTACCATCAAGGCCGACCACGGAAACGAGGTCGTCACGGTACGCAGAAATCAAACATGGACGACCTTCTTGCCCCAAGAAAGAAAAAATAGTATTTCCCCGAACCACCGACTAAAACAAAAGCTCGTTTCTCTTTGTCGTGTCCCAAATGGTAAATAAAAATACATCATCGTGTAAAGTCTGCGCGAGTGTGCACCGACTCCGGCGCGACTTTCATGAATGAAGAACTCGGTGTGAGTGTGTGGTGCGTCATCATAGTAGGTTGTGCGCGCCGTCATAGCCGCCTAATTATTGCAACATCATGACAATGTGCGTCCGAAACCAAAACATTACAAACATCTCAGTTATGCGCAATTAAAACTCTTCCAAGAGAAATAAAAGAAAACGGAAAGCTTGTGTTTTGTTTTGCGCCGTCGTTTATAACGGAATATACGCCGCGCGTATAACATTCCAACTATACGCGCGTTTAGAGTCGTCGGATCTTACCTCGATCAAGGCTAACGAATAGTTTCCTGTGATAGAGCATCCTGTCAGAATCATGTGTCGTGTACACGTGTTTTGAGACACTACATCCTGTAGCAACGCCAACAACACGCACATATTTTTTTACCAACACTGAATCAATCAGCATTTTTTTCGCGACTTCGAATCGATTGAATTCGAAATTTAATCGACGTTCAAATGCGTAAATAAACGACGCGCGTTCCCTACCCAAACGCGTTCGAAAACGACTGAAGGAAACGGCGGGACTTGCTGAGATGGCGCAGTAGTCGTCTTCTTTGGTGTGGTAGGGGCCGGTGCCACCCCGGCATTTATTTTGGACTCGCCCGCTCCGGAAGTTGGATACGAGGAATCTAGTAGACTATGATTTTAAAGCTCCTATGATGAAACAATATGTTCCAAAAAAATCTGGGCGGTCGTACGCAAAGGCCGGATTTTGTTAATCGATAACGAAATGAGAAGAGACGCTCCATATTTTTTATTATTAAAAATAATACATTCGTTTTCGTTGCGATCAATGAGTGCGCGGAGTTTGTATACGTGACGTCAAAAGGCGCCACACACAAATTACGTCACTGTAGATACTTGGAAAATTATTGGTCTGTGTGGGCAGGTATACAGGGTGAGTCAATAAACTTGTCGTTTGAGAAATATCGTGGAAATTCACTCAACTGTCCAAAAACATTCGAGACTGCGTAAGAAGTACAAAAGTGTGTTTGAAAATTTGCGACAATATATTTTTCTAATTAAGTATACCTAATGCATCGAGCAAAATTAGAACCCCCAAGAGATTTTCATGTTAAAAAAAAAAAAACAGAAAGTTTCCCCCAAATTATGGGATACACATAAATCTGTTTCAAAACTCGCGTCCCAGACAAAAATGCTACATGAGATAAGATACCAGGAATATGAAATAACTATTTTAAAAAACTCTAAATTTGACATTTGTCCTTATGTATATTTACATTCAAGTCAAGGTGCAAAAACTTTGCCAATAAAACCACAAATAATGTTAAATAGTTCAGGATACAACTTCTTTGTTTCCTCTTCTAATGCCTAAACATGTAAAATTAGTTTGCCAATAAAAAAAAATAAGGTCAAAGTGCAGAATTTAAACCAACATAACTTCGAAATTTTTATAGATAGAAGTTTTTATTTTTTTTATTTTATATATATAAACAAATTCGATTTGTTCCACTTCTGCGACAAAGACAGCGCAATTAAATTAAAAAAGAAATTGTGGTGAAAACAAAACGCGAGTTATTTTTATTTATTGATTACTTACTGTCGTATTAACAAGAAATTAGTGCTTACGATTTAGGGGGATATTCGTTGCCATAAATTTGGTTAGGTTGGTTTCTGGTGACAAAAAAAAAAAGATATCTGGTGCCCCAGAACATGAAGAGTTTTTGTTTTTCCCTACCAACCCCTTTGTTTAAAATTGGTCCCCTCTATCTGTACTTTCTGAAAGTGATGAGTGTTTGAGAAAACGCTTTAACTAGAGAAGAGACATGGGTCCGACCCATGGCATCTCTTCTTTTTACCTGCGTTTCTAAGGAAGATGCTCCTGGACACGCTCCTAACCGCCTATATTCCCGGCAGGATATAGGCGATCCCGTAAAAAAAAGAAGAGGAACAAAAGATATCGCAATTATTGTCAAATTTAGGTTAAGTCACCTTGTATGGATAACTCAGTTGATAGTTGACATAATACGTCAACAATAACAACGGGTAACCAACCTTAGGCATTCAAAATTACTTCTGAATATTCTAGTTACAAACAACATGAAAAACGTATAATTTTTCTAAAAGTTCAAATCCGAAGTGGTAATTTGTTGTTGATAAATGGGTATTTACCATTTAAGTCACATGTCATTTATTGACATTTGTCACATCTTGGAAAAGTAGGTGCTGTGCTAAGTACCAATTTATTTTCCTATAGTTTTAACCTCAAGATTTGTTGATCAGTTACCTGTATAATATCATTTGATAGTTTTTCCAAAAACTAGCCTAAATCGGCATATTTATCCCCCAAAAAACGGAAGCGCTATCAGGCTCCTCTTAAACTTGAAATATTCACAATTTTGTTGGAAAAAAACTCCTTGAAAGTGTATGATTGTCGTTGCCTCGCCCTGTATAAGTCGTAGACCCAATTCTCAGAAAAGAGGTCCAAACACCGAACCACTCTCATCGGCAGGTTGAAATGCTGGCACATTCCTTGAGTCGGCGAGTTAATACAGGATGTTCGGAATTTAGTTTCACAACTCGATCTTTGGATTTTTCTCTCTTTTATATCTCTAGTACACTTTTTCATCATCCCTTCACGTCGATGGCTCTCGTTCGTTTCGTGCTGAGGACGAGACACACTACCGATGATGATACTAGGGTCCTCAAGATTTAAGGTTTGAAAATCGATAAGGAGTCAAGGGGGTTCAAGGTCTGTAGCGCCGCCTTCTGGCGTACGGCGTCGTCGCTTGTGTACAATAAGAACCCCGTTATATAACAGACAACTTTGAACGCATTCAACTTGGGCGGCCCCTGGGTCAATGCCACCGATGCACTCGCCATTACCGCTCTTGGCGTTCATTCGTCGGTGTTGGTGACAGGGGACCCGTTAATTAATCTAATTGATATTATACTGAGAATATCCTTTCAAAGTTTCGAATACAAGCCGTTCGATCCATTTCAATCAACAAAACATTTACAAAACTGATGAAATTTCGTTCAATGAATCTAGCGTAGATAATTAGTAATGCGTCACTTTGACGTGGAATGACCCATATGCGTTGGGTCAGATAAAATGATGTTGCTCAACAACGCTTTCATTCAATAAAAATCGCGCTATTCCTCTACTACCTCATTCATGAATTTACCGACACAGATGATTGTTGATGCAAACTCAAATCTACGAAAAACACCTCACCCTGTATATATTCAGAAGGCATGCATTACGCTCATTTGGTTACCGCCCTACGATTAGGAATCGAAGAATGTTGTATGTGGAACAAGTTTACCACAAGAAAAATACAATAATAATTAAACAAATAAAGCAACTTTTATTATTCTTCTGATCCTTAATTATTTAAAAAACAACTCGTGATAGTATTTTTAAGTAAACAAGTACTCAATATCAGAGGATAGTACGCCCCCAATAAAAAATGAATCTTATGAAAACACAATCATGTTTCGTCAGTGTTGGCGTTTACTTGTAACTTCCTATCACTTAACCTTGATAACATTTTGAATACAATGTTCATTCATAAATCCTGTCGTTTTATTCAGATCTACGTGTCATCGTGAACACTTCAAATAAAAACAACTTTCCTTCGAACTTCTCACAGGGTGTTCCATTGCAATTGAAATTTGTTTTGAATCTCATAATAACATTGAAGAAATGAGCAAACATGTCCCCAAAATTCCCTAAACAACGTTCAAATGTCCACTTGTATGCTATTCGGTGAAAAAAAATGTAAAAAATTTCTTCGATCCATGTGTGTGTGTGTGTGTTTATAAAGTGTGCAAAATCCTGTTCAGAGAGAGTACGAGTAGCTGAACGCGAGCTTGAAAACAGTTCAAGAGAAGAGGGTGAGGAGTGCGGGCAGAATGTTTGTGTCCATCAAGAAGCCTGAGGGGCATTCCTCAATGGAAAGAATGTCCGGCGACCCCGCGAATGCACCGACCACAAGGACGCTGGTTCAAGGAGATACCAACCGATGGAATGTTACACTTAGTGCGTGGTTAATGAACTAATGGGCCCATTCTAATTTACCGATGTCAACAAATCGGAAGTACTCGCCATATACCGGATACTAAATTATAATCGATTAAATGTTCTCTTCTTGTTTGTTTAATTTTTGATAAAAAATTCGATATATAAATAGTCTATTTTGTTTACTAACGAATTGAGAAATAATGTATCAAATTTAATTTTGTTGTAATTTTACAAAATCAATTCATATGCCAATAAATAATAATAATCGGAGGAAATTTCTTCTTTATGTTTGAAGTTAATGACCTGAATAGAATAATACGGATTTTATTTTGTCAATAAATGAAAAGTAATAATGACTTGATTAATTTCAAATTAGTTATTCGTCCATAAATGTGTGTACTTGGTAATTATAATAATTTCTAAGACAGTTATTTTTCTTTAATTAAAATTAATCAACGATTAATTAGAACCGTACAGCTACGTAATTTATAACACACTAATAATAAATAAGGTAAAAGTTAAAAAGCAACAAAATTAAAATTAATTAACAATTTGTAATTGTTAAAAATTGATTAATTCAAACAAAAAACAACTACATCCTATTTAAGCAAGATGAATTTCAAAAGTTAAAAAGGATGCCACATAACATGTCTAATATCTAATTGTTCTCAATTTTTAATTCAGTTTATAAAAAAGGTTTCAAAAACTATAAATACAATACTAGAAGCTGCATCAAAATTCAAAACTACTTCACCCAAACACCTACAATTTATTCTGCAATAGTGAACTGTGAAAATTATTGTATTTCGCAAAGTAAACGATGTCATTTAGCAAAGTAGGTGGCAAAAGAGGTTTTCCGTATAATTTAGCACCGTAGGTGGTCTGCAATTTGTGCAAGAAAAACTCAGTAGAAATTTTTACGAATCAAAAGATGAATTATTTATATAATAACGCCATTATAATCAGTGTAATTTCTTTTCATGTAGTTTTTATGAGCGAAAATTCTTCGTCTTTCGTCACTTAACACACTCTTTGATTTGATCGTGCGTCTTCCGTCAAAACAAATTTGAAATGGTGTAGACTGTATATAGAGTAAAGTTGTAGGTGGGTGCGTCCCCGCCGTCATAGGGTACGTCTCCGTTCGGATACGAAAAAAAAACTCCCTCTTGCTATGGTTTTTCGGTCTATGGTCTGTTATGAAAAAGGATAGCGACCGACCGCGTCGAACAAATGGAATTTGTAAGCTGCAGGCCGACACACAAATCATCAGGTTGTGTGGTGTGATGCTTTCCCACGGTGTTCGCCTTCGCCCCACGCCGTGTCGTACCCCGCGACCCGTTTATCCCCAACTTCTTGAGCGAAAACGACAACAACCGGAGGCGCTAACATCGACAATGGTCTCTGCTTTGCTGATGGCTTGCGCTTCTTGTGAAAAAGAACCAACTCGCCTTCTTCTACTACGTCGTAGGAAAACGCGGATGCCTCATCTTGCTTAAGAGCTTGGTGGTTTGATTTGGTCGACCGGATTGTTTGTTTTTTCTACTCGACAATTTTGAATTATTTGTTATTAAAGTGGTAGCAATACACGATTGGTTCTTTAATAAGTGTTTTTGTTTTCATGTTCATTTATTAGGTACAAGTAGTTGTGTCGTAAAAACGTAAGCATTTTTAAGTGGCTGCAGATGTGTCAAAGAAGACCGCTCTTAATAACCAAAAATATTTTTTTTACAATCTTGAAAAAAGGTGAACTTCACACAGTGATATTCTGTGAAGTTCGAAATTAGTCAGTTTCTTATTAAGGGGCGAAATTCGTGAACAGTGTGTGAAGTACTAATTTCACACAGTGGCAGTAAGTAATTTTCTTTTTCATTTTGTAAAAAAAACGTTTTTTATAATTGATGTGTGCGAAACTGTTTTAAACAATGCCTTTTTGTCTAGATCTTCGGCATCAAAAAAAAAACACAAATATTTTTGAGTTAAAAAAAAAACAGTTGTTTCGCATACCTACTTAATTTGAAAATAAGTATTTTATTAATAGTTAGCATGGTTTACTATAATTTTTAAGTAGTAAATTATTGGCAACTACTCATAATTTATCCCTCTTATGAGAGAACTTAAAAAATATGCGAAATGATGAGAAATATGAATTTGATATTCTAAAACAAGTGTTGTTTTTTAACGAAAATGTCAAACAGCCTCAACTTTGTTACCACTAACTAGCAAATTCATTCGTTGTACTTTTAAGAGTTGGCAGTTCCGCTTTTAAGTTATTCTGATAAAAATGTCACTAAATGATTTGGATTTTGCCTTCCGAAAAAAAATGTTCGTAAATCTGTAGATACCTCTTTTAAAAACTTCTATCGCATTATATCACTTTTCACAATGTTTTCTCGGTATGAAAGTTTGGCTCTACATTAGTCAGTAGGGATGCAGTTGTCTTCTTCTAGACAGAAATCAAATACATATTTGTGACCTATTTCACCTTAAAAAAATAATTGCGACGTTAGTGAGGCAATAGAATATGATTTGTAAATTGTAAATGCATACTACATACACCTCGTGCCATTTCAATTGCCACACTGGCAACGTCGAAACTAAGTTTACTAAGGTGAAATACAGTCAGTCACAAAAGTGTTCATACAGTGCGAAATTTTGGTGTTATTTATTACTAAGACATTTAAAAATACGAATATGCCATCATCTCAAAAAAAACTTGTCACAAAATTGCTGAAATCACTGCCCGTATGAAGACTTTTGTGACTATATGACTGTAGGTCACAAACATTTAATTTCTGTGTAAAAGAAAAATCTGTGCAAAAATTTGACTACTGACCAATTTCATACAGATAAAACAAATAAAAGTGACAGAATGGTGTTTGAAATGGCACAACGTATAATACATGTCGTGCCACCAGTCGTCACTTTTCACGATGTTTTTTCTGTATAAAAGAATGGATCTTCTTAGCTCAAAATTTGTCAGTAGGGTTCAGTTGTGACACAGATTCTTCTTTTACACAGAAATCAAATGGTTCAGATCCATTTCACCTCAAAAAACGCAGTTGCGACGTCGCCAGGGTGGCGATAGTTATGACACAAGTAATACATATGTTACTCGCAAATGTAAAAAAGTGTCACTTTTATGTCTAGATTTACTTAAGTACTTACTAAAAGTTATACTTTTGTAATTAAAATATCGCACTTCCAGTGGAATAATGGCGTAAATTTCGTGTTAAATTAGCTTATTCACAAAAATTTAAAAAACATTCCTTTGCCCAGTTAGGGCCGGTTTTTCAATCGTTAGTTAACCTCTAGTTAGTAGGTTTCTATGGAAATTTTTGCAATTTAACCAATCAAAATGTTGCATTTTTAGAATTTCAAGAAGATCTATTCTTTTATACAGAAAAAACGTCGTGAAAAGTGACAGCAGTGGCGATGGCTGGTGTGGCACGACATGTATTATATTATATTATTATATTATATATGCCATTCCAAACACCATTTTGTCACTTTTATTTGTTTTAGGTGTACGAAATTGGTCAGTAGAGTCAAACTGTTGAACATATTTTTCTTTTACACAGAAATTAAACTGGAGGTTTAAATTTCAGTAACTGGGCACCAGATGGAAGAAACTCTTTATACAAAGTGATCCACAATGAATGAATCTGTTGGCAATCGTGACTCTAATTTTTAAAGATTACCATTGGAGTACGCTTTTGATTAACAACAATTTCATCATATATTTGTCAAGCAAAACCGTATCCGGTTGCAGTGTTTCAAATTATTAACAAAATACTTTCAAATCTGTTTCTGGATCACTTCGCATTACCCACTTCTATCAATATTACGCTACAGATGCGATATGTCATCTCGAACAAAAGTGTCAGTTTTATAATGTTTGCGAATATTTTTTTAAAATTTATCATGTGAATATCGTTTTGATTCATACATGGAAGGTGGGGAAAATCGTCATTTCCATAAAAAAAATCGTCTAAAAACCCATTTTCTTTCCTTTTCTGGTAGTAATTCCTCGAGTTACTACGTCTCAATCGTCACGTATGAGCAAACCAGCCTTCTGGTCAAGGCCTCGAGCGAATTATCTCGTTCGTGGTGGTCGTAGTGATGGTGGTGGTGCGGTGGTTCCAACGACCATCAACAACACAGCGCACCGCTTACGGACTTTAAGCCGCTGCGCTGCCCGCCTGCTGGAGGAGGTAAAAGTATATAAGAAGAGAGAATTCCTGGAAGGACCGGACTGGTGCATACATGTATGCATATCCCGCTGCAGCGGCGGACAGACACTCCTTGGTCATTGCCGCGGTATCGGCATCGGCATGGCCTCAGCGGCCGCATTCTTGAACCCCGCACCGTGCCGCACGACACCCGCAACACACCATCATCCTATCTACAGACTACTGCGCAGTTACTACGAAATACTATCGTCGTCGATGCTGCCTTGCTTTCCCGCCGCCACGCCATTGTTGCACAAAGTGTTTTGCCTTCGTTTCTTCTTTCATGGCAAGAGATGCGAAAAAGAAGAAAAAAAACCGTGATGATGTTAACGATGGGCACGTCTGCGGCTCTTTTTTGTTGCCAACTTTTTTTGAAATTTCTTGGAAATTAGTCGATTCAAAACGCCTCGTTTAAAATAGGGCGCCATGAAATGGATACGGAGGGCTTTACTCGTCTCTTGGAGTAGACGAACGATGAACACCCAGCCAATGACCGTCACCGGATGCGAATGCATCACAACATGAGTTTTAACGGCGAATTACTACTACATTGCCGTACTACGTTTGATACAATAATACGTAAACAAAACTTTCCGGTACAAAAAACGCCACAAGTGTACAGTGGAACCACAGACACCAAAACCTGTACAAAGTTTTACAACTTTGAACATGATAATAATTATGAATTCTGGTAACAGCTTGAGGTTTCATGAAAAAATTAATAAAAAAAAATTATTTGATGAGATTTGATATTGCAAAGTGAAGGCAAACGAAATACAACAATTTATGTACCTGCTAATGTTTTAAAAAGCGTACTAACTCGAAGTTGATTTTCTGTCCATTGGAATTTTACTCTATAAAATACTAACGTGTGGTCCTAAGTTTTTTTTTTTTTATATATTCAGAGCTTTTTCAAAACTCTTTATTTTTTTTTACTATATTAACAATTGATAATATAAACCACAATAAATAATCCATAATCAAATTACTGAGAGTAGACCATTATTTTCCATAACCCTCAGCTTTCTTCTGATTCTCCTCTGGACAAGAGCAGGATTGATTTCTCTATCTAAGCTTTAAAAAATTGGACATGGCAATTGTTCCTAATTTCTGGTTTCCCATCTCTCATCGAACATTTTTCTATTCAAAATGGACCCAAACTGTTCAGTTGTCTATTTTAGGTACAAAATTTATATCATTTTGGCAGTTTGTAACTTCTTTACCCTAGTGGCATGAAGGCAAATCAAGTTAAAACATTACATCAACATTGGCATTGATGTGTATTTAAAAATTCATCGACTTTGGAGAGACATCTTTGAATATAAGTGGTCTTTAAAACAGCGAATCTTCTAACTAATTTTTGATATGAAATACCAACTTTTTTTTTAACAGCTTCAATCAGTCTTTGTTCCCTCAAAATTTTGAGTCCACCACATTTGAGCAAATTAACACAGGATATACTCTCCTCGCATTCCTTTATAGTCCAATAAATTGTTGTTACAGAAATATTTTGTACTTTATAAACACTTTCACGCATAGGCATTCTCCCAACTAGATGTAAATGGCTTTTCGTCGTGTCATGCTGTTATAGTACAAATAACATTCAAGAATCGTTAAGCTGTCAATGTCACCCTAGTATCATCACAGGAACATAGGACTGTTAGGAGGTTTTAACAGCCTGACTTTTGCTTTAACGTCTAACTTGTTAACAGGTTAAATAGCTAAACCTTCACATGTAGACAACTTCAGAATTTTAAAATTAAATATGGTAATTTAATAGTAAGAAAAACATTGATCGTGCCCCGTGCTGTTAAGGGCCATAACGACCGCGGGAGAATTAAGAAAATTTCTTAGATACACAAAAACTAGACGGAGTCGAAACATACATTTTTATTATCGTTGCCGTCGATATTCTTGATCTTGATAAATTGGCATCAGTCCACACCCGCGCCTGTTTCTGATTCTTAGTCCATGAAAGTAGCACTCATTGGGATAGGGTTGCCAACCGTCCCAGATTTCGCAGGACGTTAAATGTCTTATATTTTACGAATCAGCAATATCGTTACAGGACAATATTCTCAGAAGGCATTTCTTGTGTGCAACTTTTCTGCGAAACTTGTGTGATGCGCCGTAGCAATAATTCTTGTATTTTTGGCGTTTTCAAAAAAAATATTTGTTGTTTAATAGATAACTAAAGCTATAATTTAGAGATTCCGTTTTTTGTATTTTAAATAACATGAATTAGTTTTAGTTTTTTTGTAGTGTTTTAAAATAAAAAAAATGTCCTGCTTTTTTCAAATCCTTGTTCTGCGAATTCTAATTTTGCACTTGGCACACCTAATTGAGAACAACGCTTCCTTAATCGAAGGTAATCATGGATGATCTAATATTCAGAATATTTTCTATTTGAAGGTATAAGTGATTCGGCGGTGTTCTTTCATTATTTGCTTCACAAAATCGATGTTTTTGAGAATGGCTTTTGTAGAAATACGATCCGTGTGGAGTTCAATTACAAAGATTCATCTTCCTCGCTTAAATTCCAAAAAACAACTGAAAACAGTTGTCTTCGATGGAGATACATTTTTGTGTCATTAATTTAACTCATTACTCGTCTCTATACTTTAAATGGCATCTGATATTATGTGAAAGTTGAAGGTAAAAAATATTGTATATTCTAAAAACACTCATCCAAAAAAATTAAATATCGTTAGATGAATTTTTTGTCCTAATTAAAATATCATAATTTGAATGGTCGTTCATTGTATGTAAAACACTTGTACATATGCATACCGCATTGCAGTCACTTTTATATGTATTCCGAGCTCATTAAATTTCGATAGTAGAAACTCTGACAGGTAATTTAATTACCACATCATAACGGCAGTTAATTGCAAAGTATCTAATCAACAGACAATAATTTTTGCCAACTAATCATACACACGAATGCTTGAATTTTTCATATTTTGGTCAAAATAAAAAAAATCGCGCCTCGCATTATGTATAGATTGAGATTCGAATAAAAAAAAAGATTCTTAAAATTCAACACATTTTAACAAATTCCTAAGGTTTATTTTAAAACTTTGGAAAAAAAAACCTGGAAATACCAGAAACTTAAAAATTCCCCAATAAAACACCTACAAAATTCACGACAATGAAGTCTGCAGACAGATACAGATGCGTACATTGCGTAGGAGGGAGCGCCTTTCTATTTATAATTTTGTTATGACTGAGCCCCCCTGCGAACATTTGAGTTAAATTTAACGTAATACTCTCACCTATTTCAAAACCAACAAAAAAATCCTTTTTAAACTACTGTCTACGTTCTTTCCCCCTTATATCTCATCGTAATTAATACCGCCTTCCCCTTATGTCAAAAGCAATTTTTTTCAACATGCCTTAAAGGCACTATCACGTTTACAGCCAATTACGAGCAAGCACTGACCCCACATAAACCAGCACCTACCTACCTACTCGACTAGAAAAACAGTTGAGGTAAAACACACATTTTTCAATCCTACAGACCAAAAATAGACGCAATCAAAAGTGCAACGCCCCCCGGGAAAATTCTCACCCTATTCACAAAAACGTTCACCTTTCAACTAGTAAAAACAAAATGTTAACATTTTTGCAGCTTGCACGTCTTGACGAAATAAATTGCTCGTAGTGGAGGGATAGATGGTTTCGGTTTATTTTTGGTGTTAAAATGTGCAACATCTGCGCGTGCTAAGGATATGGGCATTATTCAAACCAAAAAGAAAGAAAGAGGCACGTACCAACAGATCGAAAGAAAATTCCTTCGACGAGCATTTATACCTATGTATACGTATGCAGCACCTGCCCAACTAAGCAATGATTTGAATTAAATAAAAGAACTGCATATAACCATCAGAAAAAGGTACCACCTGCCTACGTGAAATCAAAGACAGCTGTCGTTCGTGCCGCCACAAGACGTTCGACTAATAAAAACTCAATTTTTTCCGGACTTTTCGGAAATATTTTCACCGAGCAAAAACTAAGTATGTAGTAAACAAAGACGATAATAATTAAAATATCGATTTATTATTGAGGCCGACATGTGCCACAAGGCAATTATCGATAACTTAGGACATAATGAAAACAAATGAAGGAACAAGACACGTGACCGGAAACACAGACATGATTACACGGACCACCTGGCAGAGCAGTGCTTCCAAAATACATGTTGTTTGTCCACGATTGTTTTCAACGAAACAAAAATCTTCAACCAAGAAGAAAGATCATTCCGGAGGTAACAAAAGAGATATTTATACAATGGGTAATATAATAAGCAATTAACGCTCAATCTATTAGGATGGCAACATTTAAAAGTAAGAATGCATCAACCTTGGATGAATGCAGGAAGGCCGCGCGGGGGCGCCAGATGCGCGCCAGCTGCTGGATGGAAGGCACGAGCCAGCAGCTGCCGATGAAACCCTCTCCCATATATCTAATCTTTCGCCCGTGTTATGTGCCAGTGTAATGATGACCACCTAAACACCTTCGTTACACAAGAGTAAAAACAAACTGAAAAAAAAAACATAAAATTCGGACCAAAAACGAAAACGAGTAATTTTTGTAATGATCGAAGCTAATTGGGCTTTAAGATAATTTTGTTATCAATTGTTGGTTCTTAAGGCTTCAATTACAATTGTAGAAATCGTAATAGAAAATAAGAAAAAAAAAACAGATTTTTTTAGAACAATGAACCTACTCCATCAGGACGTACAACGAAACACAGAAATAAATTTACTTGAAGAACCTTAAAATCAGCGAATACTGTCAACAACAGTCTTAATATTTTGCTTAAATTTTAATTTTATTTTTTTAGTCATTAATTCTGATAAAACTGCTTGTTAAAATAAGAAAATTACGACTAGGAAACACCAGTGCAAAATGTTTCAATAAGCTCAAATTTATCAAGAAATAGAAAAATTGTGGGTAATTCATAAATTTTCGATTATCGACATTGGTACTTCGGTGGTAGAAGACACTTTATCCAGAAGTATTAACACTGGAACAAACTACATAAAAATTTACTGACTAATTTAAATTGATTACAGAAGCCTTTAAAAAATAATATCTAAAACCTCAAAAATAAGGTCTTTCGCAATTTCTTTTTTAAAACTATGTATGTCAAAACTAGATTTTGGTTTATCGGTTTCATAATTGCTATAGAACACCAATCAGTGCTACCTTAGTAACTATCGAACCGATCAAATTTATCTAATGCTAAATTGTTTCAGAAATCGGACACAAATCTCTTGGAACTTTTTTCAAAAAGAACGATACGATAGTCTGGTTCAACATTTATTTTTGTAAATTAGTTCTTACATAGAGAAATTACCGTATTCATTAAAAAAAAAAACTCAAGAGTGCTTCAACAAATATTTTGCTTCTTTGATTAATTCATTTTTACCACGGTTCAAAAAATATGTACAATAAATCTATTTGTTTTTTCTTTTAAATATGTATTTCAACTGGTTTGCTCCTTCCATTTGCATTTGTTTTCGAAATTAGAAAGTTGTCCTAGTGTAACTGTTTCAAAATTTCAGGATATTTTTGAATTGGCGGTGAAACATGTCATATTTCAAAAAACTGCTATTCTTTTAGAATTTTATTATAATATAATTTATGATCTGACCTCTCTACCTAACCAAAGTATAATATTTTAGACGCAATTTCGATGACGTCAATGTCTGAAGGTATATAAAAATACATGCAGTTTTTTCGCATGTAAAAAAAACGTCAGCACTAAAACCTCCCTTAAAAAGCGAATCTAACAAAACCGGAAGGGTGCAGACCGAAGAAGATAGGAAGGGTAAAAAAGAACTGCTGTGGTAAAACTGCATCGCGTGCAAGCTGTTGGTACGGGGTTGAGGTTCTACCACACCTGCTTGTAGCAGATGTGCACGTCTACACACATCCTAAGGTCCCGTCTGATGCATTCAAGTAATATTTAAAGCCGCTATATTTTCACCTAGGGTGTGTTATACTTCACAACACAATCCAAAAACGGTAACTAACTAGTAGTACTAAAATGAAATCTCCCCATTCTCTCCTTCACTCTCCGACTATGATCTTATTAAGAAATTCCTGCACCTCCAGTCGTCCTTAAACAACTCCAATAGTTAATCCGATCCACTATTGGCCGTCCGATTCATAGCTCGAGGACAGGTAACTCCCACCCAAGAATCGCCAACATTTTGCGCAGAAAACGTTCGCGTTTCTTCATACACCCCGATCTCTCTCAAGACGTAAGCCTTTCGTCGACACGTCCTCAATTATTTTCTAAACGTCCAGACATTGCATAACCTAGACGATGGCGATGGTGCAAATTGTGACGACGATCGACTATTTCGGTGCGTCGAAAGGGTATATTTAGAGTGAAAATCTCGGACAGAAGCAGCAGGAATCGACAACGACGACGCGCGGTCATCGCACTTTCGAGGAGAAGGGGTTGACCTAGTCGGACGATGGGGTGCACGGCGCTCAGGTCAAGGGGTAAAGGTCGTTGTCCTGCTGCCATCGCATCCCCTAAATCCCATACGACGCACACATACGCCAAATCGCAAGAGGGGTCTTGACGACAGGTTTTATTGTTCGGAGAAAACGAGCGACATTTTTCGCATTTCACACAGAAACACCCTGTATGAGTAATAAGACACTCGAGACACCAGATTCATTATCCTCCCGAGCAATTAATAACGAGACTGTCATGAATGTAAGGCACGATTAATGTCTCGTAATAATCAAATTATAAAGCAAAAAAAATTGCACACTAATGACAGTTACACTAATAATAGGTTGACGTTAACAAATCTACGGTGCAAGTAATTAAAATAAAAGAAAAATCGAATGTCACGAAAACACTGATAAAATACTACAGACGTTTCGTCATCGTCTGCAAGAGTACGTCGTGTGTCCACGTTCTAAATTCAAACGTGTCCTGGTTATTCCTGGCGCCGGCAATTCTAATCTAACGCCAACTCCGCCGTAAACATATTAAAACAACGTGCCAAAAATTTCCGCCGTCTTTTGACTCAATACGACGACAAAAAAGGATCAAAAGAATAATTTAAGCACTTACCGATCGTAGATATTCCCAGCTTGAGCGTATTTCTGGACGCGGGATAGCGGTGGTAAAACGTCGTCATCGCCGGGGCTGCCCGTAGAGCAATCTCCTTGTTCGAATACACCTAAGCAATAAAATAAGTCATCAGACTCATCAGAGTGAAAAAACTCTGAACAAAATCATGTTTTCGAATGTCGACTGTTTTTGGGATCATATTTTTTGAAATTAAGAAAGTAATAAATTTAATATAACTTCTAATAATAATAACTTTAATATACCTACAGGGTGAATAAAAAGTATGGACTCAAGCGGTTCTTTTTTAAAGTGTTATAAGAAGTGAGATCGTGTTTTGTGAATGAAATTTTGTTTTGTTTTTGAAATATGCGATTTTTTTTGTCAAAAAGGCAACTGTGAATTTTTTTTTTTGATAAAAATTGTAGTAGATAGCTGTAATCCTTAGATGTTAGCTTTATTAAAAAAAAAATTTGTTGTGGGTTATCATTAAAAAAAAAATAATTTTTTTTTCAGAACTCAATAACAAAAAAAAAACCACATCGAAAAAATTGATTCTTGTTAAAACGTTCGGAAAGATCCAATCGACCTGTTCAAAGCCTTTTTAAAAAATATGTATTTTGTAACAAATATGAGTTTTGTGCGGTGCTTTAGATTCACGCTGTGTATAAATTTTCTTTTCATTGGGTTGTTCCGAAATTTAGTGCTTAATTTTCATACAGAGTATTTATAATATGACTACTTCTATATCAGAAACAAAACCAATATTAAATTTGTGAAGATATTTTCGATAAAATACAACAAATTTATTAAATGAAACGCATATTATTTGTATTAATGTCAATCACACATTTGCTTTACCTACAAACACTTTGAATTAGCACTTGTTCTTTTACTACAAAATAAAATTTCAATTTTATTTAAGAAAATATATACAAAAAAGCATTCATTCCTCTATAACTAAAGACCATTTTCTAAATAAAAACTTTTTGATAACCTATACTATTTTAAAAAGATATGGTGCATGTTACTGCATATCAAGCTTTCAAACAAATTATATTGAAAGCATTTAACGTTTTAAAAAGACAAACAGTTCTAAAAAAGTCGGTATGCCATTGGATTTATTTTATTTTATCAGAATGTGACTGAATAACACTGACATACTTAATAAATGGTACATCTAAATAAGTGTGCAATAAGTTTTACAATCCTAAAAAATAAATATTTTTTCATAATTTAAGAAACTACAAAATTTTGGTGACCCAGAAACGCCTTCTCAAATGGCAAAATAATTATTATACTTCATAATATTTTAAGTTTTTCTTCCTAAAGTAAATACAAGCAAACTTTGAGTTGAAATTTAAATCTATTCACTAAATTAAGTTTTCCAAGAAAATTTAAATTTAATCCCTCGTTGCAAATAGTAAAAAACCGTATAGTAATTTAACTCGACCTTATCTCGATCCATCATTACGAGCCCCTCGAAACTCTAGCAAGCATCATTAACATACCAACAATAAAAACAGAAACCATGCATTCGCTTCAAAAGCATGGCTTTTCTCGTAAATCGATAAAATCTAAATCGTTCCGGAAAAAAACCTTCTACCGAAAAAACCCCCCGAAAAACATTTAAAAACGTATAAAACAAGCGCTAATCCATCCACCCTGACAAGCATTTTACTGCAAAGAACACATCGATCATCATCACGTAAATCAAATTAATAAGAGAAAAAAAGAGGGTGCGGACCTGACAGGTTCTTTTCCACGTGAACTTCATGACGATGCCGTTATAAATCCTTCAAGACAATAAAAATCACAAAAGACACTTCCGAAATCGTGAAAACCGCCCGAATTTTGCAATTTTTCGCAAAAGCGCACTAAAAGTTGACCAAAATCACCGGTTACGTCCATGCGAACATCACCCGCCAAGCAAGGAGTCTTACGACGATCATCGGTCGGGTGGAGACGTTGTTTCGGTGCGTCGCCGGACGTCGTCGTGAGGGCGCCACCGATCGGCTTCCGTGAGTTGATCGGATCAATATGAGCGTGCGTACGGGCGTGGTGAACACTTTAAAATCCACCAACATGGAAAAAGTCCACACTAGGATAAGGGAAAAGGAGAGTATCGTTGAGCCCCCCCGTATTCACGTACAATTTTACATTTTTGCCCCCGCCTCGTTGCGTGTTTGCGTTTAAATGGATTTGCATAAAGCGTATCAACGAAATTCTCGATGAACGGGTCGTAAACGAAAATGGCGACGAGTAAACACAACCGAAATGTCAGATAAAAATTTTGGTAGGATAAAAAAAAATATTGTCATAGTCCAGAAAAATACAAAATTGAACAATTTTTATTATTTCATTACAACAACCAAGTTATTACTGTGATTTAGATAAATTGTCTCTGATATTGCTTTACAAACTAAAATTATGTTACAAGTAAATCCTCAAGAGGCATAGATTTTTATATACAGCGTCTTCTCCCAGTTTGGACTTTTTGGATTAAATTTTTTGTTATTAATAATATTATTACACGTTTTTTATGTTTAAAAAAACAGATTCCAATTATTACTTAAAGAGAATAATACATAGTAGATTACATACCGAAGTGGTGCTTGGGAAATGCTTCATTACCAAGGCGAAATTTAATGACTAAACCGCGAAGCAATGACCATCAAAGTTTGTATGCTATTTTCGAGACTATTTTACTCACAATCATCCTCCTTAAAGTACAGAAAGCCAATAAAAAATTTATCAAATTTTGAAAATATGAAATCACAGCTAGGTTGGGAAGTGGTCACTTTCTTAGCAGTTTTCGGGTTGAGAAGTGGTCATTTCCCAACCTGAACTGTCAATTACATTCCAATTGATAAGTAAGTGACCACTTCCCAACCTGAACCTGATATTTCATATCAATTGCTAAATGAAGTTGAATTCTCATACTTTCCAACTTTTCACATGCAAGATAATTTGATTATTATTTTATGATTGCAAATAAAAAATGTTTAGAATTTGTTATTCTTCATTTAAAACTTTTTTCCTATACGTACAGTGGCCAACAGTGAATTTCGTCCGCCCTTTTTCCGTGAATTGACATTCAAATACGTATTGTCAAATTTAATCATTATTCATTTTGAAGCGGATTTTCAACCTGAAAATAGATTGGTATTATACAGTGCGATCAAAAAGTTTATCTAGGCATCAAGCAAGCCTAGAAATTTAAAACGTGTGTCTGAGGAAGATAAAATGTCACAATGGTAAATAAGAAATGTCAAAATATTTTTTTTGTAAACTGTAACAACAAATCGTGGTGAACGATTTGTATAAATAAACTCCAACTACATCTCATTTTAGGGTGTTTTAAGATGTTTCTTTCAGTAATTCAATTTGTTTAGATCAATATCTTAATTTTTATAAAATAATTCTTTGATATCTAGCTGACATACAAACTTCCAAGCGACATACGTCCTCAACTAGTACGCCTACTTGATAGACTTTTTGATCGAACTGTACTTTAAGAATGTAAGATAAAGCATAGGTAAAAAGTATCGAGCATTCTGTCAACATGACAAACGTTAATCAAAATTCTGAAACAAGGTTAGAAAAACGTAAAAACAAATTTACACTTTTAGTTTGTCATGGAAATTGGGTGGACGAAATTCACTGTCCGTCTCTGTACAAAATACAGACACCATCCCTCAAAAAAAGAATGTACATATTTCTGTAAAAATGAATCAAGTTCATTATAAAAAAGACTAATTTATCTTCTCGGGTTTTGTAAATATAATACTTTTAACTAATTAAACATTTACAAGACTGTAAAAACAATATTTACCTTAAAAAAATTGTATGTATGCAGCATGATTCAAAAAGACTCTACAATTATTACTCGAGTGGTTTTTAGAATCATCAAATTATTCTCAATTCTCATTTATATTCACACAAAAATGTATCATCTTATCTAAGGCAGAAATAACTCTTCAGAAATGCAACTTTAATATTAATTTTTTATTTATTAGGAAAGGTAATTTTGCGTTTTATTAGTAAGAGACGTTAGAACATACATCTACGAAATTAAAAAATGAACAAAAAAACCTTAAGTATAACAAAATCTTAAGTATAATACGTAAAACGTGCATAAAATCCCTGTCAAATAGAGATTTACTGAAAAGGTAAAGTTGGTAACAGCACATCAAAAATTGCCCGTTCTTTTCTAAATGAGAACCAATTTGCTTCAAAATTTTATCTTCTGGTACCCCAGAGATACAAATCATTGAAAAAGACGTTGCTTTTCTAATGTTACTAAATATTCGTTCAGAAGGTAGGCTACATAAACGGCAGTTAAACCGAAAATCATTGCTTATGTCATCAAAAGGGCACAATTACGTCTTTGAATACAAAAAATCTAAAAAACTTAGTACTTCAAAGAATTACAACAAGTAAAACAGTTCATTATTGGAAATTTTCATGCGTCTTTTTTGACGTTTTGGCACATTCGGCCTACTTAACGAACAATTCATAGAAATTCAAAATGTAATGTAATAAAGGTTTGTTAGTTTGTTTTCAAGCAATTAACGGTAGGTACATATTTAAAAAGCAGCTTATTTGAATAGTTTAAATACAACTTTCCTTTCTTTTTAATTTAATAATTTTCAATAAAAAAAATAGAAAACATGTACATGTATACAGAGTGTTTCACATAACTTTACGAGGCTTGCGCCTAATGTACGCACCCAAATATGCAAAAGTCACAGAACACTGGATACAAAAAATACACATTTAATTATTTAATTTTTGGAAACCCATGACAGTAGTTGTCAAACAAATCACTGTTTCATTAATAGTCATAAACTGCAGTTTTTCAGAAACAATTATCATTTGTTCTATCAAGAGACGGCATGAATATGATTGTAGTTTATCTATCTTAATCACTAACTAACTAAAAACGTTGTAATTTTTGAAAGGGTGAACAAACTAGAGAAGATTATCCAATTTTTCAAAATTTGTAATCGAGTTCGTATCGGAATATGTGTTATTGATTGCATCTTTCAGGCGCAGGCCTCGTAAAATTATGTGAAACACCCTGTATAACACAATATAGACCTAAATATTCCAAACCAAAATACCTATGTTATGGTATAAAGCCACATGTTACAACGTCTCATTGTGACACTCGCCACTATGTGACTCGTGTAACAAACTACTCGTATCATAGTAATAAGACTGTTTGTTTTTAACATACTATTTTATCAACGAATAAATTAATTTTATTCGTCGACACTGTCAAAATTTACGGTTTTTTTCCCATGTAAGGAAGTTTTGACAAACGTCAGATTATTTTTAACAGATTTAAAACAATTTTAAGCCTTGTTAAGCCTAATTCGAAGAATAAAATGTTGAATTGAACTCGTCTTCGTGTAAATCTGAAGCTTTATTCCCACTTGTGGTTTAATAATCCACTCGGTGAAATAAAGCGTCCGATTTACACTTAAACTCGTCGAATAAATAATTATTGTACATAAAAACTCTAATACACTGGTGGACACGGAATTTTGGACGATTTGTTTTTTGACTGACATAAAATTGTAAAACGGACCTTAGGCAACTAACCTCACTTTCGATTTTTGTAATTTTTATCCTGACAGGTACAGAAAAAATGACAACAAATCAAAATAATTTATTGAACTTTAAAGATTGCTTTAAGTATTGCTGACATTGTTTCGGAAAATCGACGCCAAAAGTAAATTTCAACTAAAACTTTAAAATTTTTGTTTCAAACATAATTACAATAAAGCGTGGCTTACATTGACATTTTTTAAAGTGACATAAATTTGATGTCCAAAATTCCGTGTCCGCGCCTGTAGCCATTATCTGCTCCTATTTTATTTGAAAAATATTTTTTTTACAAACTTAACCTACATTTCGAAACCCATTTTCTTCGAAACGTAAAATCGTAAAAAACAGAAAACACATTTCCTGGAAAGTTAAGAACTAAACAAATATTTTTGAAAAGATAAAATCAAATACGACATAATGTTAACAGAAAATACGATTTGGATCACCTATTTACAAATAAAAAACTGTTTCTACAGGAAATCCATCAATATTTGCATTTACAATACAATTTGTTTGTTTTTGTAGATACTGATATTATTCGACTTCCCCTCTGATTTTCTCCGAAAAAACGAAACACATTTTTAACATTTTCAGTGCAAGTGTTGGTGCCCGTCCTTAGAAGGTACTGAGAGAAATATTTTTTAAAAGGGTATTTTTTACTATTAACGAAATGTTTAAAGTCCAAATTACAATTTAGCTTTTTAACAAGAGCTAGGCAATACATTCAACTCAAGATAATCCAAATAATAAAAATCGAAAAAAAGTCTTTCGTACAATAAAATCGGTAATTATTAGAACACAATTCAGCCTTTTTGTACAAATAAGATAATTATGTTTATGTTTTATGTGTTCATCTGCCTCCACTTATTTAATGTTACTTTTCACATGACACTTTAATAAAAAATAAATTGAAGACTTGATGTTATTTATACAGGGTATTTCAAATTTTACCCCATGCAAAAAGATGTCATAAATTACGATTATTAGAATAAAACTATAAACAAAAATTCACGAAATATTTAATAATATTGTTTTTTTAAATTTCTATATAATCAGTGATTAGTCAGTCATGAGTTAGACGAATTTACGTAGGTACTTAAACAATACAGATAATTGTATTGAATCACTATATTTGCTCAAATTTCATCAATCAATAAATCAAAATAACAGCCACAAACGCAGATATTTCCTCTATACCCAAATTAAAAAGGCATTTACGACTTGTAAGAACTTTGACAATTTCACAACCAAAAGATGTACATTTTCCACTTTATGAATCGTATAACTATCCTAAGATTATTTAATTTTACTGAAATTCCAACGTTTTCATTGCATTTCGCTGCCTTTTAACAAGATACTCGTAAAAACTCATCAAACACTTGTTTACATGATTGCATGAAATGTTATCTCACTGATCTTTGATGAATATTTATTATGTAGTTTATAACAAATGCAGTATTATTCACCAATAATTTAAAAAAGCTACTACTTATTATCTGCAAAACGAAACTTCGAAAAAATAATTTCAAAAATAAAAGATCTAAGAACTAGGCTTATCGCAAATTCATTTACGTTATAATGAATAGAATGGAAATATTTGCCTTTTGCTATGAGAAAAATCTAAAATTTACTCACTGCGGTTTAAACCAATTCACACTTTTTTCAAAGTTTAGTAACAATTTTAGTGCAATTTGTTAGTCAGCAGTGCACCATTTTAGTTTGAAGCACTTTAAATTCCAATTTTTATTCACAGTCAACATCAGTTTTTAGTTTTGAGCCCCCAGAAAAGTAAATTGTGGACAAAAATAAGACAACAAAAAATTATCACTTATAATATCCCGAGTACGTTGATTGTTTCCGGAAATTTTTTCGTGTGATTGTTAAAAACGTCATTAATTACACGTTTTTGCCAATCACGAGAAAAATTTCCGAATTCAATCAATTCACGAGTGGTATTCGGGTGAAAATTGCATAAAGTTTTACTAAATATTTGAGGTTAGTTTTTGTGTCAAAAAAATTTCCTCTTATTAATTTTAGGCACCGCCTCCTTAATGAAATGTATCAATATCCCGCCTGGGCATTTCGTAAAAAATGCATTGGAGCAGTGATTCCGATTTTTTCTTAGTTACGGGGGTTACTAAGGAAAAACTGAATGATTTTTAATTATTAACGAAAAATAACGCAATTAATAAATGCTGGGAAGGAAGGATACAACAAAACAAGATACGTCAGGGAGAATTGATATTGTGAGGTTGAACCCTTTAAGCTAAAAAACTGGATATGTCAAAAAAAATTCCCCAGATTAGGGCGCCAACGGGAATTAGTTGAACTCACAAAATGCCCAGGCGAGAAAAAGATTATTTCTATGGAGACGGCGATGATTTTAGGTAATGAGTCAAAAAATTTCCGGAAAATTTTTGTGTTGCTATGGTAATCATATTAAATACTAAATTCAGATTGGTTCTTCCATAGTCATGCAATTTTCAAATGAATCAACTCATGTGCAATATGAAAACTGAGACGATTAGCTCAAATAATATATTTTTAATTGAAGCAATTATACTGGACATAAAACTTTCCTTAATTAAAAAATTACTAAAATTGGCGAAAGCTGAGCCAACGCGCCACCACGTCAAAAATCTGACAGGAAAATTATTTCACATACATCTCAATTTTTTAATAACAAATCGTTTCTTACGGATCAGTTTCCTACAGAAGTGCATGTGTAAAGTCGGCCTAATTCACAGCACTTTCGATAAGCCCACGATGCATATTTTTCCCACGCAAAAATGAAAATTTTTCCAAACTTTCACACTCAAAAAAACTGACAAAAGAACGTGAAAACTTGTTCATGACTGAAATTGAAAACCCAGTGACGTTTCACATTACACTTGCGATTATTCACTCGCAAGGAATTTCAATCCAAGAGAGATGTAATTGTTGATGGTTTTTTCGCGTTTCCGGTGCAGAAAAGCGCACTTTTTTTCGGCAAACACGTGTAAAAATGAATGTGCCAGAAGAACACATATCATTTAAATGAGTGGGAAACGAACGGTGGAGTATCACCGGAAATGACGGTCGACACCCTCTTTATCTGTTCGTCACATTAGCCGAAAGAAACAGTTTAAAATGGAGGCTATTCTTGTGTGAAAAATCGACCAACAAGTCCACTTTATCGAGTTTTGCGACCATAAATCGCAATACTTGGCATACGTCTCTGGGATTATTTTTATAAAAAATTTCAAACAAAAACATTTCTCTCGGGCCAAATAAAGGCGAAAAGCGTTGGCAAAGCCCAAAATGCAGCAATTCGAGTGAATTAAAGCCGTGTCTTGACCTCAACGTGAAAAATACGCATTTTAACCTTTGATGGTGGTACATGGCCAGCGTTTTAGGTTAAGCCGATTAATAAAAAATTCCCACATACCTTCATCGCAATCATCCATGCACACATCTTGGATTAAGGAAATGTCTGAAGAAGAATCAACGAAATGAGCACAAATTGAAATAATTTTCATTAAAACTTGACTCACCCGCCATTTTGTACCAGCATCAAAACATAGCAATTGTAAAAAGGCACGTGATTTAAAATTTTCATTAATACAACAACATTCGTCAACACTTGTAGTAATAAATCACATTTAAATACGTTACTTGACTTATCTACTTTGATAAAATCCTTATTTATCTTGTATTTCACTTAAAATTCTTATTTCGAAGGCAAAACTTCGTCATGGCTCTAGTGTGGCTGTGTACAAAAAAATACTTATTTAATTCTCATACCAACGTAAAAATATTTAATTCCCGTTAGAGAGTTGGTAAGCGGGAAGTTTGAATTCTCATACTTTGCCTGTAAAATTAACAAAAAGCAAAATTCTAGGAAACTACAATTTATTGTTGTTATTAAAAAAACAAAACCATTCCATTGCGGTCTTTTTGTCATAATGATTATTTTGTAATTTTTTTCTAATTTTTTACCTTTAATAAGTATTGATGTAAAGCATTGTATGTAAAAAGTAATGACGTTATAATTTCCAAAACGAATAAACAACTAAATATTAAATAAATTTGACACAAAATGAGCATATTTTACTATAAAATAAGTTTAAATATNATAAGTTTAAATATATTTTTAATTCCGAAATAAAAAAATTTCATAAATTTAACAAAAAATAATTAGTATAATTCATATTTGTTGCTCTTGTTTAATAATTAAAACAATCACAATTTATTTTCGTTATAATTTTCAATGGTACAAAAAGCTTTTTTTTTTACCGTATCGTCATCATTTTCAAAGAAGTTGGTGTTCAAAATTATTTTTATTAAAATTAAAAGTAAAATGTCTTGTTTACATTAAATAATTTCTCACCTGAAATGATGGTGGCATAACTTCAAATGTTTTTCTACATTTTAACTTGTCTTTTTCTTTATAAAATTGAAAAAATAAGGTTATTTTTAACCATATTATTACCATACGTTGGCCTTAAAAGTTCACAAAACTGCTCATAAAGAAATTACAATAAATTCCATTTTGAATGAATAATTTTTTCAGAGAAGTTTCACTCATTTTTATGACGAATAGTTGTAAAATCATTATGACTCAAATGTATCTGAAATCTGGGAATCACCTACGAAAATCATGAGTCATGCAGTAATTATGAAAAATAAAATTCATATAATTTTCTTCCTGAAAGGGATAGAAACAAATTGACTTATGCTTAAAGCAGTACTTTTATTTCAACATTAAAATATAGTCATGTAGTATTTTCTATATTTAACTTTAAAATAATTATTTAATAACATGAATATATAAATTCTTTAAATAAAATAATCCAAGATAATGCTTTTTTTGACACATCACCTGATTTGTTATTGTCAAATTAAAATTGATTACACCTAACTACTAAAATAAAGTTGATTCATTTTACAAAAATATTAACAACTTGGGACTAAAGTCTGCAATAAAACCTACTTAAATAAATACAACCTTCTAGAACCTAAACAATAAACCCGTGTCTATTAAAAAAGTCAACAAATTTGTACAAAAATACACTATTAAAATAATTGATTATGTCTCCTATTCGCAGTTTAATTGTCAGGGATTTTCTTCTACCACCAATTCGAAGGGCGCTCTACACATGGGACATTCTACCAACTGATTTGCACACGACGGACAAAAACCCCTAAAAAAACCTTTAATCAAACAAACATCCCTCAACCCTTAAAACTTACGAATGCTCGCAAGGAATCAGCCGCACTGAAGCCTTCTTATCATAACAAAGCGTGCAACTATCCTCCCTAATATTCTGTTGCCTTAACTGATCCAAAAAAATATGCCTTGGCATCACTATTTTATCCTCAGGCTTTAAAACGCCCTGATCGTTGAAGGTGGAAAACTCCCCAGAGGGCGCAAACCTAAAAGGCTCCGCCCCAAAATTAAACCGGCATTGTTGGAATGACATAAAGCTAGCAGCGGCAAAAAAACCAGATCTGCAATTGGCACAATTCAGAAAAAACAAGTTAACACGTACTTACATCACGATGTTTTTAAATAAAGGTGGCTGTTTTTTATTTTTTCAAGTTGGACAAGCTGGAAAAAAATTCCATTTTCTGGTCTTGGCAGTGCTTTATGTTGAAAATAGGTATTTATGTTTTAAGTACATAAAATAGTTTTAAGTAACAAATCGTGATTAATTAGAGGAGTTCCCTAAAACTATACCCCGTCCCATTTCTATCGGCATTCTGTCACTTTTTGTGTTTTGTGTTTTGGCTTTAAATTTATCAGTAGGGTTCAGTTGCATACATTTTTTTCTTTTACATGGAAATCAAATGTTTGTGACTTACTTCGCTTGAAAAAATGCAGTTGCGACTTTGCCAGTAGCAATAGAAAAGTTCCGAGATATTAATACAGGGTATTTACGGTCTTGGAGTTGACAATTGTCCAAATAATAGAAAAGTACAGAAATACTGTAACCGAGAAAAAAACTCACACAATTGTTATTATTAAGAATGTTATTTACTCCAAAATATTGGTACACGGTTTGAGGGTCACTGGAATTCTTTCCTTGTTAAGATAAAATTGTATTATTGCAACAAATAAGAAAATCGTATCCATGACAATAAAAGAAAAGTCACTTCATAGTTTTGACCCTGTCATCATTTGATTTGCTTCTGTTGTATTAGTTTTTATCAAAATTCAAAGATCTTCTGTTTAATCCTTTCTAGCGAAATGTTTCCAATAAGTTTGATTCGATTTTCTTAATTTTTTTCCAAATTTATGAACATGGATCGCAAATATTAAAATAATAAATTGGTTGTCGTGATTATGATTTACGGTGAAACACAAGGTAATGATACCGTGTGATCAAAAAAAATAAATAAGAGTAGGCGTCGATTAAATTCTACAGTTGGCAATACATTGGCTGGGAATCTGGGCTGGAAATTTTCCACACAAACTAAAAGTGAAAATGACCATTCTCCGTTTTCATCTTGTACAGCAATAAAAATTTTCTGCTCTAAAGTAAAAATTATTTCACTCAAAAGGAATAAAACGCAAACTTGTCAAAGTTTCCGCTGACATTTGATGTCAAAAATTAGGATTGCCATCTGAAAGACTTTAATTAGCGCCTACTTATTTTTTTTTTTTGATCACATGCTATTAATGACCATTGTTGTTGCAGCCAAAGCAGCAATTCTCAAACAAATAATATAAAATGAATTATTTCCTTTCATAGCGTATTTTTTTATTTTATATAGCATTATTAGTTTTCTTTTACTGTGAATAGCATCTCGTTTGAATTTCAACCTCAAGAGTGTAAACACCCTGTATATTATAATTTATAGGTAAATACGAAGTGATCTAGAAAGACTGTGTCTAAGTACCCTTAAAAAATTATTTAGTTCTAATAAAAATGTAAAGTGTGATTCTGGTCATTAACATCTAAAAATTTGAAGTAAAAATGTCAAAAACAATTATCAGTAATGTGAAAAACACTTGAATAAAACCATTTTATAATGGAGCATTTTTCAAATAGAATTATTGGCTATTTTTTTGCTTGCGATTGTATCTACAACAGACGTCGTAATTGGTGTTTAAGGTTACAACGAAATTTAGAAAACTTTAGTATGAAAGCACAAAAATTATAGTGACTAAAGACAAACATCTAAACCAGGTTTCAGCTGATTTTGACCACACCCAAGTAAAAATTTCGTACAATCCATGACAAAACTTGAACTTGAATTCGGTTTTGTGCATTATTTATGTTTTTTTTCTTACTGATTTTTGCTTCCGTTAAATTTTGGTACACAAGAGCGAATGACCGCCAAATAGTAGCGTTACCAAAATTAAATTTCATTGAGTGAACGATTTTCTTGATTTTTAATGTACCTGCTGGACAAAAATATACAGTGCGATCAAAAAGTCTTTCTATCAAGTAGCCGTCCTAGTTGAGGACGTATGTTGTATGGTAGTTCGTATGTTATCTAGGTGTCAAAAAATTATTTTATAAAAATTAAAACAATGAGCTAATTAAATTGAATTATTCTATGAAACGTATCAAAACAAACTAAAATAAAATTTTGTTGGTGTTTATTCATAAAAATCGTCCACCACGGTTTCCTGTCATAATTTACATAAAAAATATTTTGACATTTCTCATTTGTCATTGTGACATTTTATCTTCCACAGACAGGTTTTAAATTTCTACGCTTGCTTGATAGACAGACTTTTTGATCTCACTGTAGGTCAAATTTTGATACTTTCCAATATTCACTGTAAAGCTGGCTTTAACATTAAATTTAACTTTTCAAAACGTCAAAAAATGGCAGGAACATTAGTAAAAGTGAGGTTAACATTTAAGGGCTGTTTTTCATTTAATGTCAATGCTGTCCTATTTTTTTGTCTGACATTTATAGTGCCTACTTTTTATTTTTACAATCTATTTATTTAGTCTTACCACGGTATACAAAAAAAACTTAAAAATTTATAGTTTAATACCAATTATTAAAAAAATTTCTCCGTGTGACTGTTATCATTTATCAGCGTCAACAAATTTTATGTCAAAATATCAAAATCAATGGTGTTAAATTTGCTAGTTATCAAGACCATTTTACAAAGAAGCATTTCTAAGAATTTCCTGGCAGCATTTTAATCATTTTCTACAGATAAAGAGGTATTTACAATACCTATTTATAATATGGACATTTTAACTAATAAAAAAAATTTTTTGTTACATAGAAAGTTGTCAAATTTCCCCAGCCAACCTTAATCTAAAAACATCGCACCGACTGATACTTACTGAGCCATAGTGAACACATGAGTACATGGTGGTAACCTCATACCGTTTATAGAAAAAATTACTTGTGGCGTATTCAAGTCGAGAAAACAGCCCAGAATATCCCCAGACTGCCATGGGGGCAAGTTTTGGGGCTCAGATTTCGCATTATACCAAATTAGTTTGCGACAACCGTCATAAGCCAGCGAATATTTATCATCGCCGATACCGTAACCCTCCTACAACACACCTCAAATGAATTTAAGTGCTTTGAAAGGAAAAAAAAACTGACATGATTTAGAAAATTGCTATTTTTGGTCGCCCATCCAATCTGCATAACTCCCGGTGTTATGATGCAGACTTCGTAGTACCACACTCCTGAATCAGCCTGTGCCGTACAACGGACACTCTCGAAGGAGTAGGCGTCGCATCGGGCCTCTAAACCATCCGGTGATATCTTGAGGTATTCACTGACGTCGCTGGTGTTTAACATGGCGTTTATGTTCTCCATATTGACGGTCAAGTAGGAATATTTACGATTGTTCATCACGACTAGAACAGCAATTATGAGAAATGTGACAAGTTTTGTCTTGGTCAAGTTACATAAATTGTCCAAGACCCACTGAGCACAGAAACCGACTTGTCTTTTGATGTAGTGACTCTCGATACGCCACTTTTCCAATGCATTTATCGGACAAGGGTTCAAGACTTGCAACCGTTTCATTATTGTTGATTTGTTTTGACTAGACTGGGCGAACTTTTCTAAAGCTATCAATGAGAATAGGACAACATTTGGGTCAGTTTCAGGCTCCTGAAAATTATTATGTACTAACTTGAGTCACTCTTAGTCTACAAAAACTTACCAAATTAGTTAATAAATAGTCTAACATGTGTTCGTTTAATATTTTTAAATTCCTTGGACCAGCTAACGTCTCCGCTATGCACCCTAAAACTACACAAATATTCCTCTCTTTTGAAGGATTCGATCTCCCGGCTATTGCCGACTCCCGTGACACATTCAACATGTCGACGACCTTAAATACTGATTCTTTTGAAGGCAATGGACAATCGTCGAGCAACAATGTGATAATTGACGGTCCTAGAGGATCTGATAAGGGCACGACTTTAATCATCGATTTGGCAACTTGGATGAAGCCTTCCTCGTTATCAGCAATGTTGTGTAGGAGCAGCATTGACGGGGGTGGGTCCTGTTCACTGATAAATAATGGTTATTGAGAACAAAACAACATATTTGGAGACTTACTTGTCTACTAGTGTAGCAATGACCCCTAGAGTTTCCAGGACGAGTTTATCGACGAGTTGCGGGTCTGGGGCTTTGACTCGAATGTAATACTGGGGGGCTACTGGTGAAACCGGTTGTATTGTAGTGTTACTATGTGTTTGAGGAACATAAGTGTCATGTTCTTCGTGCTTTTCTTTACACCAGCAGACACCCATTACGTTGTGGAAGTGTATTTACAAAGACTTACGCGATGGTTGTTTACTACATGCTAGTTGTGTTTGAATGTTTATACAAGTTTTTATGTTGGTGTAATCATTGACATCAACATATTAAAATTAGCACTGGCGTGATTCGACACCGATACGATTTTCTGCATTAGGCGCGTTTGGTTAAGCCCATTAATTAACTGCATGGATTACGTAAGCACGCTTATTTGCACTAATTTTTAAGAGGAAAAATATTATAAGATAAAACACGTTTTTGGTTAGAATACGCTGTCACAACTGTCACACGATTAATGTCTAAAACAGCGTTGCCGTTGTTTTCTATTATACGTTGTTCCTAACCTCAAGCTAAATTTAAATAAAACTAATAATTATATGTATTTAAATATGTATTTATTTACCAAATTACATACAATTCAATACAAAATAATAGAATGTGATTAAACCAACTTTTGTACAATTGTATCAATGCGGCAACGTTGATCAAGGGTGGGGCATGCGTAATGGAAAAGGGGGCCAGTCGATTGTTCTTTCGACCGAAAATTAATTTGATATATACAGGGTGAGTCATTTATAATGAAAACCCATCCGATTTTGAAACTCAACTCAAAATACATTCTCACAGATAATTTGGCTTTAGTTGTCTTTGCAAAATTTAAATTATTTATCGTACCAAAATCTATTAAGTTCGTTTAATATGTCCGATACGAAACATTTTTACGTTAGATACCAAAAAAAATTGTATTAAGTACAAAATCATAGTAAACATTTCATGGACTTTCAGTTTTTGACATATTGCCTCTCCTATTCACTCGATTATCTTGCACGTCGTCTGCGTTGATTGACAGTAATAAAGTCTGGGCAATGCCAAAAAAATGGCCGGTGGGGGAGCGACCAGTCCGCGTTCCAATGGAATCTGTATATTTTGGTTTGAAACCTTGATAAATTTTTGTATACAAATTATTTTTGTGTTTTAAGGGTTGTATAATAATAAATGGTAATTGTTTACTTTTGATTTTAATTTTTTCTAAGAACCAGACGAAAAACATCAAAATTAAAACATTTTATACGCAAATATAATTTTATTTATTTAAAAAATTAAGATTTACATTTGGGTTAGATAGTTATTTTTAATCTTTACAAATTTACAAGAGCATTAACATATTACAATAACTCTTTGTTATGTCTTCAATACTTCGAATAAAAAACACTAGGATTAATTTTATTTTTCTGTTTTGAGAAAACCACGATCCTGAAACAAATTAAAAAACTAAGTAAAGTAAGTAAAAATAAAAAAGTATGTGTTGATGATTGTAGTGAATGTTGTCAATTTTTATACTTCAAAAAATGGTAATTACTGTAAAATATATTTAATAAATAAATTTAAACCTACGCTTATCGGAAATATTATTTATTTTGTATATTTGTAGGCATCTTTAGTAGAACTAAATGCATTAAACGCATTTGATGAAATTGAGCGAATGCTTATTCATTCTCCTACTCCAGAAGATGAAGAAAAAAATGTAAAGCTTAAACAGAACTGTAGTAAATACTTATATAATAATATAATTTATATCTTGCCATAGAAAGAAAATAAGGAGACTTCGTGAACCTGGAGGAAGGATCCTACCACAACTGCGGAGAGTCCTACCATGACCGCGGAGAGTCCAACAACCATGTCCGTGGAAGATGAAATCACGGTCATAGAGGGTCCAGCTGCGGTCGTGAAGGGTCCTCCGCGGGCGTGGACTCTTTTAGAGTTGGTTAAAAAAAACAAGTCAATTCTAGAATTTTTTGCCGACTTCTAGAATTCTAGAAACAGACGCCTTTTCAGCAAAACAGAAAAAAAAAAAAACAGAAATCGTCTGGGACAGAATAACCAACCAATTTAATGCTGTTGTCAAAATTGGTCCGAGATCAGCAATACAACTGAGGTTGCTCTATGAAAATTTAAAAAGGACGACGAAAAAAAGAAATTGCAGAAATGTAACATGTATTTATTAATAAAATGAACATTGTAAATTATAAATAGGTGGAAACATATAAGATGGGTGGAGGACGTAATAAATCACTAAATAATTCCTTGTCGGTTTGCGACAATTTAATTTCGTCACTGTTGGGACCTACCATCTCTCCTTTGGAGAATCCATTTGATAGCAACGGTGAGTTCGGGTTGAATTATTTCAACTTTCATACGATTATTTTGAAACATAGAAACAACGGAACCTTTGACATCTAATTTCTAATTCTAATTTTGGAAAATGAGAATAGTGACAACGATGGAAATAAGGCTGTAATAGTGACGGAAAACATTCCTCCAAAGATGGAAAACATTCCTCCAAGGATTTCTCCGAAGAGTCCTGAAATCATCGTATGTAACAGAAAAATCGATTCAGTTGAAAAATAAGAAGCGTAAATGCAATTGTGAGGTTAAAATTGATGAACAAATTTTTAAAATGAAAAAAGAAAAGCACGATAAAAAAATGGAAATTCTAGAAATAATTAAACAGAAATAATTAGAAGAGTTGAAAGGAATAAAACTAGAGAACCAAATTAGAAATGCGAAATTGTTAAGCTTAAAATAAAAAGTTAATAAGTATTATGGACATCTATAATTATTTGGGTAAAGATGGCGTAAAGAAGGGGTGAAGAACCCCGGCGGAGCTCTGAAAGAGAGTTAGAAATTCTCACCTGAAAACGTCATCCACTGAGAAACTATCTGATCATTTGCACCATTGCCAGCGGTATGCCTGTTTGACAGAGCCTGTAAACAAGCTCGTCATGCCAGACCATATCGAATGCTTTTGCCACGTCAAGAAACACAGCAGCAGTAATTTGCTTTCACTCGATACTGATGGAAGCGTATTCTACGACTTGTAGTAGCTGATCTGTCGTCGAGTGTTTCGACTGGAAGCCCAATTGCTCGTCAAGGATGATGTGTCGCTCCTGTGTGGTTTTGTGAAGACGGAAGTGGATGAGACGTTCAGCGACCTTGCCCACAGCCGACAGCAAGTTTGGCTTCCCATCTCTCATTTCTGAAGTCAGAAAGTGATTTTCTGACCTCCCATCTCAGCCGGTTGGTTTCCGTGCGGTCCACTACGTTGAGCAATGCGCCTGGGTTGCCTTTTTGCCCTGATGAGTTCCTTGATCTCCCGCGGAATCTCAAGTTTTGGGGTCCGAATTTGCCGTTCCCTGGTGGCGGTGGAGATGGCCTCCCAGATCGTCGCTTCGAAGATTTGGACTGCCTCGTCGATTTCATCCGTGGACGTGATGGGTGGGATTGCTTCACCAGGTGCTTGGTGAACTTCCTCCATTCACTGAGGTATAACGACGTACATCCGGGCCTCGTCCCTGATATGCATCAGGACGGGGTTATGATTCGAAGAGAGGTCGTTTATTACCGTCAGTCTGAGCTGGTGAGCGACCTTTTTGACGATTGTTGCGCCGTCCGTGTTTCGGTAGAATGTGGGTTCTACCGGAGCCATGACGGTGATGTCCAGGTGTTGGTCCGGGAAACCGTCGAGAATTTGCCCGTTTCTGTTCGAGCGTCGGCTCCCCCAGTTGCTGTGCTTGCGTTGAAATCGCCAGCAGCAATCGTTGGGGTGTTGGCGTCGAAAAGGGTCTGCAGGTCCTCCTCAAGAATTGGAATTTGGGGTCGGTTGTAGCATGCGAACAGACGCAGAGGTCCGTTTGCAGTGGCTACAGTGATGCCCACAGCTTCCAAATTGCGAAGATCTGGTGTTGCTAGAACAAAGTGTTTAATTCTGTTACTTACATAAATTGCCGTTCTTCCTCTTGGACCGGTTCCTCTGTCCGCCCCGTGGAGGGTGAATCCCCGAATTTTTGGGGGTTGCAATTTTGTTTCGCACAGAAGTACGATGTCCAGTTGCATCCTGTCGACGAATTCTTCGAGCTCGTCTCGGTCCGCTCGAAGCCCGTTGGCATTCCAAAATGCTACCTGAAAAAAGAGCTGGTTTGCACCCGTCAATTATTCAGAAGAAAGAGCGATGTAGGGTGAAAGTTTCTCAGCCAGTTTCTTCGAACTCTTTGCCGTTGGTCCTGGTACGCTAAGACGGCAGCTTTGGGAACTTCGGGCAGCCCATGTAATTGGCCGTGTGGGGGCCATTACAATTGGCACACTTGGCAGGCGCAGCGCGCTCCTTTGTGCACACCTTGGTCTCGTGGGCTTCGCCGCACTTGACACAACGGTGTTCTGCCGTGAAGTTCTTCTGCGCTTGATGTTCGCTGGCATCGGTGCCATTGGGCTGCTTTCAGCTTTCAGCCTTGATTAGTAAATCGCAGACGGTCTTCACCTTCCAGAGTTCCTTCACCTAGTTGAGCGGTGACACCAACGGGAGTTGGCGCTTTCCGGCGTGCATTCGGTGCACATGAAGAGGGTTGAAACCCTGTCTCGTCAAGTCCACGGCTGAGATTCCCTGCAGGATTCCCCTCGAGGTTCTTTCCTCCGGGAGGGTAAAAGTGTGATATGGAATCTTTTCTGAATCCATAAAACGGGTGAAGGCCCTGAAATCAGCAACGGTAAATTCACAGCAGTGAAAACCCGCTGCCATTTTCCTGCGTCCCAGAAAAATGGGGATTCTTGGGGCCTTCGGTTGGGGGGCAGCCAGGTTGGAAACCAGGGGGGCTAGCGGGACCGGACCTGAGCACTGGGTGGCTGCCGGGGGGGAGCCCTGGGGAGCAGCCGGGTTGGAGCCCTGGGGGACCTTCTGGGCTAAGCCCGCCACAAATGCCGACCATGTGGTGACCGTCGAGGGGGCTGTCTTGGGGACGCCTTGAGAGGACCTCCTCCTCTTCTTCTATTTTTCGGCGATGTGTTCGAAGCAGGCGGAGATTCCTCCTCGGACAGGCTCGAAAACATGTTTTCGGTGGAGATTTCGGGCTCAAGAGGGCTGGTGGATGGGGCTGGTCGCTTCTTTTGGCTTGACTAAAGCGCTCCGTCTCCATGTCGCTGTCGCTTGGGGGGCGCGGTGTTAGGCAAAAAGTCTGCGATGCGCCAGACTCCAGGGAATGCACCGAAAAATTGGTGATCGTCCCTGCGGAAGTTTCTGAGGTCATCTCTGAAAATAAAACGTCCTTGAGGCGTTGCCTCGACTTCACAGCGGCGGCCACACGGCGATAGTTGCGTGTTCTAACATCTTTTTAATTTGTTAAAAAGAGAACTTTCCCTTCCTCTTCGCTTCGAAGTCGGTGTAAGTTCTTGAAACTTTTTAATTTGCTATTCTGATCGCATTGACAAACAGGCTTTGTGTCGTGTTAATAAATAACACGCTTTGAGAGTTGGACTGTGATCGTGTTTAAAAACACGACCAAGTCAGCGGTGATGATTTCGGAATCGGAAATTTTTCTTTGCTTCTCAGAAGGCTGTTGGACACGTCCGCTTGCTTCGACCGCTTGCTTTCATCGACTCAGAACGATGAAACGAGCACCGATGCGCGAGTTTTATAAACAACGAGTTCCCACAAATGACTTATGAAACAAGTTTTTTATGCTATTTTTTTCTAACATAAAAGTCAATTTTTCAAAATTGAGGAACTTTTGCCCTAATAAGGTGGTGATTGGTAATACTGAAAAATTTGATTTTCGAAGAGTCAAGTTTCAAATATTTTTCAAAATTTTGTTGAATTAACAATGAATAGTGCAAATATTTCATGCACACCACCTGAAATCAAAGAAATCGCTCAAAACGTCACTAAAAATCACCACATTACCAACCTGCAGAAAGTAAATTGTACTATGTAGTCCATTTTAGCACCCAAATTAGTGTTTTGTCGGGAGAACCGCTTAATTAAAGGTCTGCAATTATCGGACGAAAACTACCCGATTGCTTGTAAAACCTTGACGGATCGTTACGAGAACAAGTGGGAGTTATTCTATCAAAAATTCCGATGTTGCCAAAACTAACCACCCAGTCCGCGGGCGAACTACGTGGACTTCTAGATAATTTCCACGAACACCGCCCCGCTTTTTATGCGTTGAAAATTGAAAAATCTTTAGAAGATTCCTGAGACTTTAATTATTTTTAGAGAAGTTTGACCCTCAAACATAGGTTCATTGGATCCCTCTAAAGTTTCAAGATTTAGCACCTTGACAAAGTTTGTGAATGCTGGATATTAGACTCAGTCGAAAAGTCTTAAGCGTCAGCTTAGAGCAACACACTCAAACCGCGTCCTTTGTTGATCCGTTTTATTAGGATTAGTGAATCACACAATCTTGCATTTTGATAAGTCTCGTGATGCGCCACGTTTGACTGATTGATCAGCAATGGCCCCTTCCTCAGAAGCAAATAATGCAGCGTCTATACCTCAACAACAATACGTAGTCCTTCTAATTCTGTTACGATTAGGGATGGTACTCCTTGAAATAAAGGATTCGCGAAGCAATTTTCAAACGATACGAGTAGTCCTGTATAGGGTTATCAATTATGAAGCAATATTTGAACCTCAAAAATGACCTATAAATTGAACACGTGTCCGATTTCTATTGATAAGAATTTTATAGCCCTCGGAATGTGGGTATGGAAATTTGTTTTTACTTTACCTACCCTATAAGGAAAGTATTGTAATCGGATGAAATTTGACCTACCCAGATTTTTACATTTCTGGACGAATTATAGCTTCAAGACACCAAAAAAGTTGGTTTGCGCCATTGGGTCGTGTGTGTGTCTACCTGTAAATAGCATATCTCGAGAACGATAAGTGATAGAAACTTGAAATTTGGCATGTAGCAACGGGACGTAGCACGAAACAATTGGTAAAAATCGGTAGCACCGTTCGGCCGCAAAGACCAAAAGTCGGCCGTAAAGCGGCCGCAAAATTATACGGTTGAAGATACAATAAATTCATGGGGAAACAAATTATTTAGAATCATGAAATATACCTTATTACACAGTAAAATGTGATAAAATAATAATAATAATAATAATAATAATAATATTAATGGATACCGAACTAAAAAAATTGCACCCCAGACTCGAACTCGCGACAAGTATGATCTATTTCGCGTGTAATCCGGCACTAACGCAAAGGTTACACTAAATTATTGTCGTTATTAGGATGTTTTCCAAATAAGTAGAATAAGGAAAGTCGTGTGATGTCTGTCAGTCAGTCACGAAACTCTTTCATACAGGGCCGCTAAAAAGTTTGGATACAGCTAAATGTTTTCAGAACGGTTTAGCAGAGCACGTTGAAATTTGGGAAACAGTTTACTTATTTTTTCGTCAAAGTTAGGCGGCAAAGAGCTAACGGTAGATAAAGACAACATTTTCAAGGCTAAGAAAATGGCATTTTTCAAAATTTAATTAGTTCGATAATTTTCGATTAAAAGAAGGTATGCATGTGTTACATAACAGAATTCAGAAAAAAAATGCTCTTCTTAAAAATATTAAATTTGACCCTTCTTGCCATTAAAAAAATCAAGTTAGCCTTGTATCCCAGAAGAAATGGAGATAGAAGTTGAATGCTTTTTAAGCATATACCAAATTTCAATAAGTTTTGATGAATAGTTTTTATAATATTTAATTGTATTCATAGTTTTAGCGACCCTGTTGAAATATCAGCATTCGAATTCGAATTTAGCGCCACTTTTGGGGTGGAAGTAGGTGTCACCCCAACGGAAGAAAAAGGAAGGAAGCGGGGGTGAAACGAACCAACGCTCTCTTAAAAACCAACAAGTGACCGAATCCAGACGTGCCGTGCTGCCGTGTTCCTCCCAATTGTTTTTGAAAGTTTCCTTTTGTTTGCTTGAATATTTTGTTGTTGTTTTAACTTAAAATCCAAGCTCCTGTAAAACCCCTCCGTTTTGTCAAACAATTAAAGCACCGATTACATGGAAAAACACCTGGTGTGACGATCAGCTTTCCACGAGTGTGAACCGAGTTTTTTGGAAAAGTCGTGCTATTTCCTAATTTCCCAGGACATTAGCCTGTTGGGGAAATTGTTGCCAAGGTAGGAATGAATTCTTTAATTAAAAACGCCGTGTAACTAAGATGCCGACGGAAATTTCCCTCCATAAAAACAAACCGCCATCGCTGAATGACGTCATGGACGCCATGATAGAGTTTGTAAGGTGTATCTATCAAAATACCTCCAATCAGCTAAAGTTTCTTGTTAATTTATATTCATGCCTGTGCATTAGGGTTTTCTAAATTTGTATGAACAATTATTTTTGAGATTTGATGTGTGGGGGCGTCGAGGCGAGTCTTTATTTTGTTTTCCACGTGTTGGTAAATTTAAACTGTTGTTAATTTGCGATAGCCTGTGCATTTGAAAARCAAAATAGACAAACTTAAAATCCAGTAAATAACTCAGGARATTTTRCAAATTATCATTTCTTGTGACTTAAGTTGTCGGTTCGCTTCTGTCAAACACCGAAAAGGAAAGCATGCCCACGAGAAACTATTACCGAGGGGATGACTTGCGAACGTGTCTTATGGGTTTCGCTCGGGAGTTTTTGCGTACGAAAGAAAGAAGGCTTGCCCACGAGAAACTATTACCGAGGGGATGACTTGCGAACGTGTCTTATGGGTTTAGCCCGGGAGTTTGCAGTGAAAAAGTGGCGCCGAACSGAGGGGATGACTTGGCAAGGTGTTCCACACAGTAGTTTTCAAACAAAAACAACCGCGCTGTAGTTTTCAAATCACCCGCGCTGTAGCTTAGCCGAACTGACGACAAGAGCCAAGATTAAAATTCTCAAACTTTGTATTTTTTTTTGTGCCCGCTAACTTCATTGCAGTTGAACTGAATTTCTGTCATAATAACCAATGTTACAACCTGATTCTCCAATACTCTGTCATAATCCATATGAAAAACTCGTCTACAGTTTTATTTTGTGTTGTTGTGAGTAAATTCCATGTTACCATCGTTTTAAACAACCCCAAATAYTTAATGAATTAATAGAGTCTCTAGTCTACGGCGTCCCTAACACTRCGAGGAATTTAAGCCATTGTTAACCCACGTAACTGTTTTGTAAATTGTTTTGCATGTTGTATTTTTTATTTTTAGTTTATTTTTATTTTTTTTTGTTATGTTGTTGCTTGAAAACATTTAATAAGCATTGGTTTTGGACACGGTTTAGGAAGGTTTTACCCGGTCCTTCCTGCAGTGATTAATCATGAGTAATTTTTGGTTTTTGTAGCTTTCAATGTTTTGCTTTTCAGGATTTGTCGTTTTTTGTTTTTTTTTTTTTTTCATTCACACTGCACTTTGATTTTCTTGATTGTTTTACATGACTGCAGGAAATAAACAATAAATGCTTTCCTTCCAATTTGAGTTTTATTCGTGCCCTTTCCAATTTGAATCTCACGCATGCGCATTCGAACAATTTGCCCGCCAATTTTTGACAAACACAACGTAGGTTCCTAACCACTTCGATGACGATCACGACTTTTCGGCCATTTTGTTTTCATTTGAATTTGGCGCTCAGGTATTCACTTTCGGCGGGCAGGGTATGGCCTTTTAGGTCATCACACTGTATATACAGGTGCGCCAGAACTCGCGCCCCAGAGAAAAATGTCAAGTGCCAGCGGCAATAAATCGCCAAAAAGTGCAGCCGAAGAAGTAATTTTTGCTTGCATAAAAATCCACCAATCCCAGAAGGGCATCTCAAGGTGTGATTGAAAAATTATATCCGTTGCTAGGTTACGAAAATAATACCAATTTGTCCAGGACTTTCAATAAATAAATAGCTGGTCTACTGTAATTTTCTGTCATGTAGATTTGATGAGAATGATTAAAGAAATTGTAAGAGAAGTCAGACTTGCTGACTATTAATGTGGTGTCGACAATTTGTGACCAAGGAACTTCAAATGAAGCTGCTATAAAAAATTAATAGAAGACACAAAAGCAGCCTATTTGAGAGGTGGGCGGGAATGGAAAAGCAACTGCTTTGAAATTGATGGAGAGACAATTATTCTATTTTTTGACCACCACACTTATTGAAAGGTATAAAGAACAACGTTTTAGCCAAAGACCTCCATTGGACCATAAATGGTAAAGCAGTTGTCGCAAAGTGGAAGCATATAATACAGCTTTTTGCTGATCCGGGAGAACAAAATATTAGGGTTCTATCTAAATTAACTGCGGAACACGTGCTGCCGGACAAAATACCAAAAATGAAGGTGAAAATGGCAGCACAAGTGTTTAGTCAAAGAATATCTGCAATTATGAGAAAATTTGCATGTTAGTGTAATTTTTATAATAAGTAATTTATTATGTATTATGTTTCCAAATTTACAGCTCCTCAGTGTCGAATTTCAGATGAAACAGCGCAACAAACTGCTGATGTGTTATTATTCTTCGACGAAGTTTTCGACAATGCAAGCTGTTTCGAAGTAATAATGGTAAAATTTATAGAGCAGCAGTGAAAAAATATTCTCCACATCATAAGTTACAGTCAGCAGCTGTTAAAAATTTTAATAGTATTTACTCTATGGACCACGTTGGTAAAAAGCATGTTTCTCCAACTATAAACAACTGGACTGCAACCTTAAAAAGTTTTCAAAAGATATATAAATAAGGGTACTAGTGCCCTCCTAACTCGCAATTTTAATCACAATCCTCTTGAAAATTTTTTTTGGTTGTGTAAGGAGTCACATACTTCACAGTAACAATCCCACCTGTTCGGCATTTGTGGCAGGTTTTAAAACATTACTAATCAACAATTTGGCATCTACTAAATCTGTTGGCTCCAACTGCGAAGAAGATAATTCTGGTCAGTGTTTACAAGATCTGAAATCTTTATTCCATTTAGCGTCAACAGAAAAAAAAGTAGAATATATTTTTTTTAAGAGGGAAAAATCGAAAATTGTAAGGCGCCAAGTAGGAGAAACAGTGCGTCTTCTACTGTCTATATAAGGGCCAGTTTCATAATCGAATTAAAGGGACTTTAAAGTTAAAGTTGGTTTAGAATCCTACATCTAAAATTATTCAAATTGATGCACAATGACTGAATATGTTGGCAATCCTGATTCTAATTTTTAAAGCTTACCATTGGAGTGCGCTTTTGATTAACAATAATTCAGCAATCTTGTGGGATTGTACGTCAACCAAAACCGTATCCGGTTGCAGTGTTTCAAATTATTAACAAATACTTTCAAATCTGTTACCAACAGACTCAGTCTTTCTGGATCACTTCGTATTATATTCCAAAGATATAAATCCCATTTTTCATGGAATAATTCAATGTAAAGATATATCAACAATAAATTACTCCCTAGGATTCAAACTTTTAGGGAAATTACGTTTGTCATGTTATATGTAACTAAAATTTTCAGAAGTAATTTTGAATGCCTAAGGTTGGTTACCGGTTGATGTTCACAGTTGAAGTTTTCTGTCAACACGCTGTCACCTATTAATTGAGAGATTCTTTGAGCAAGTCCAATTAAATATGCCGCCAAAAACCAAAACTAACTGATTGTGGAATCAAAAATCAACTATCAGTTAGCGAGAAATTAGCGATTTGTAAATGTTACAAGGAATTCGCTGCATTACATTTAAAAAGATCTGAAATTATCATAAGACTAATGCGAATATTTTCCGTAAGTTGCATTGCTTATTAAAAACCAAAATATACCTTTTAATTTTACGTCTTTATGCTACAAGAGTAGTTCAGCAAAGACTAATTTATGAAAATAACAAATCTTCACGCAGATTTCCTTAATGATCAAATTTTACAAAAAGCAAATTTTTTAAATAGAAGTTTTGCAGATTTCTGAGAAAACTGTAAGGACTATACTCTTTAAAAACGAAAGCAATTCAACATTGGAGAATAAAAAACCAAAAGTGAGAAAAAAAAGTGAAGAGTTTAACAATATTTGGTTCAAAGAAGAAATAAATTTCAAAATTTTTGAGTATCATGCAAAAGGGGCCTATTTTACCGTTCAAGACCTTTTGAATTATGCCAGAAGCGAGCTGGAGTACAAAAAATCAAGAACTACCTTTACAAAAATTTTAAAATCCATGGGCTACACATATAGGATCGCAGATGGAAGAAAAGTATTAATAGAGCAACCACAGTTAACGGGGAAAAAAATTAAATTTCTACGAAGATATTTACAATTATTGAAAGAGTCTGAAACTGAACCAGTCTGTTTTGTGTACCTAGATGAAACTTGGATTTATCAGAACGGTAGCCAAGTTCGTCAATGGGTACACAAAACAGACTTGAGAGGTAACCCTTGTGCAAAAAAATTTAAAAGTGAAGGAAAAAGATTCACTATTTTACATACAGGTTGTGCTTTCGGATTTCTGCCACAGTGTAATTTATTTTTGGACAGCAAAATTAATGATAGGGATTATCACAAAACGATGACAGGAGAAATATTCATCAAATGGGTGGAAAATCAGTTAATTCCTGCTGTAGCTAATTTGGAAGGAAAGGTGGTAGTTGTTATGGACAACTCCATACCATTCTATGAAATTGGACAAACCACCATCTTCTGCTTCCAAAAATAGTAGCTTTTTTGGAAGCAGAAGATGGTGGTGGTGGCAGCAGTGGTTAACTGATCACAACATCGCATTTGAAGAAAATTTCACAAAAAAACAATTGCATGATTTAATAAAACCATTTTCGGCCGATCAAAATTATATCAAGTATGAAGTGGATGAATTGTTAAAAAGACATGGGCATGAAGTTCTTAGATTACCTCCATACCACTGTCAATACAATAAAATTGAATTGGCATGGGGTTTTTGTAAGAACTATTACAACAAGCATATACATTCTCGACCTTCATCGAAAGATAAGGTGGCTAATGTATGGCTTGAAGCCCTGTCTTTATGTACGAAAGAAATGTGGATGAATAATATAAAACACTGTGAGCAGATTATAAGGGATGATTGGGTTAAATGTATGGGTGCTTGTAGTGTGGACAATATTCCACCAATTATTATTAACTTAGAATCAGATTCAGATTCTGAGTATGAATTTGAGGACTTTGATTCTGATGATGCATCAAATGAAAAAACTGATATTTCTCTATTAGCCAGCACAAGTTCTTATGAATCTGAATCAGATTCTGAGCTAATTACGAGTACAATAGTTGTAGAGAGTGATAATGATAATGAATGAATGTTGGTGCGAGTGAGGAAGCACAATCTAGTAATACATTTAAAATTCCTTTCCTAAAAGTCCTTTTTGGTCAATACCTAGATTGTTCTATTAATACTTTTGTTTTTTTCTCGATCAGTTAATATGTGTAGCTTACTAGCAATTATTTAATATTTATAACAAGCATTAGTGCTATTTCCAAACAAAAACTAAATTTCAATTTTTATTTTTTCAGTAATTCAATAATCTCAAAAATAATTATAGTAATTTATTTAAACAAACTTCAATTGCAAATTGTTGGAATTTACTATATCAAAATGTTTGTATAAATCTAGTAAAGTATCCAAGAGCAAACAGCAACACATTAACTATTACTAATTAAACTACAGTGTTTCGATGTTAGTGGTCATTCAACTGACTTCAACATTGTTATGTCATTTTCTAATTCTCAACTTCATTTCTATGTAATTTTGTTCCTCAGTATCTTCCTTGATTTCATACTCCATGCATTCCTACCAACATTTTAAATAATTAACAGGGACAGTGTTATACTTCACAGTAAGGTTTCACCACTGGACAATCATTGTTGAAACTCGAGTTGAAAAACTGAAATTCTTTCTATTGCCTGTTCCAATGAAAACATTGCACAAAAACGATTTTCTGAAATCTACATCAAAATTAAATAAACAATTACAAAAATTATTTACACAGGTATTTTGTTTTTAATCTAAGCAAATGTAGGTACTCTGTCTAATTTTGAGACAAATTAATCTGTTAACAACAAAACATACTGCGTATATTACGTACCACAGAAATGTTAAACCGTTAAACGGTTCGGTTGCAGTACAGGTCTCTGAACTACAACTAGGAATTTATTCATTTATCCACTTACAACAACTTCATTCCAGAATGGCGAACCCTTTATGATGTTACGGTAATTATGAGTAAAATTTAATAATAACAAGCGGACTTAACCTAAGTTTTTGACATGGTTACAAAATTGTTGTTTTTCACCAGAAACCACATAGCTTCCAACCCAACCAAATTTATGGCAACCCAGTAACGAATATCCCTAAATGGTAGGGAGTAATTTATTGTTGATATATCTTTAGGGAATATAATAAAAATAAAAATTGTTTAAAATATCCTACAGTAAAAATATTAAACTTTTTTTTTCAATTAAGGTAAAAGTATCTGAAATACTACCGTCAAATGGGGTTACTTTACCCTGTGGGAGGACTTTGCCCGAACCCAACACTTCAAGTTGATTAATCCTGTACAATATACAATAGACAATATGTTCAATATGTACAAAGTACAATAGACAATATTGTCGAAGAGTGTCAACTTACGAGTTTTCAAGGAGGCTTCACCGAAATTCATGAGTTGTCGCCAGAAGCTAAAATTTGGTTGTCTACTTTCAAAACTTTATAATTTTATTTATGTCCTTTT
>NW_025401069.1:660506-723454 GCF_015345945.1 Tribolium madens
ATTCAAATACAATTTGAATTTTAGTGCCGTGTATCTCGGTTTGCGCATGCCTATATGTCAGTAGTCTTCGCCATAGTAGACAACGCGGTACAACACCAAGTGTGACGGCAGTTATTTAAATTGGTTCATTTCGCATATTTTACGACTGAATTTGAGGCCTCCAAACTTCTATTCACCAGTCATATTAAATGTAGAGCAACTGGGGTAAGTTCTTAGAGGTAGTAGAACCTATTGTTTATGAATAAGACTGACATGATCATGACATGATAAGGTAATACAAAAGTCAAATTTTGAGGTTAAATCGTCCGTGGGCAAAGCCACCTCTGCGATCACGGGATGAAGTGGGGTGGTTTTGCGCAGGGTAAACTGAATTCGCGCACCAAAAACTGACTTTGCCCAGTTGAGCTTATTTTGAAAACGTACTTCTTCTTTTAAAAGTTGCCGCAAAAATATACCAGAAAGCTAGGAGCCCGTCATTGTAAGGATTATTCAAATGAGAATCTAAACCAAACGATTAGGTATACCCAAAATGGAAAAATGTCAATCCGACAAGCGTCAGCTAAATATGATATTCCTCGAAAAACATTAGGGGACCAAATATCTAAACGACATCCCAAGTATCGCGAGGAACAAACAGTATTTTCTACAGAAGAGGAAAATGTACTTATACGTCACATTCTAACTTGTGCCGATTGGGGAATGCCATTACACTCTCTACACATAAGACTTTTTGTCAAAGAATACCTCTCTACCTTAGGGCGTACTGTCACCAAATTTAAGGATAATCTTCTCGGAGACATGTGGTATAAAAACTTTATGACTAGACACAGAGATACACTGTCTATTAGAAAATGTCAAAATGTTAAACGTGCTAGGGCGGCTGTGGGTGCAGAACAGATCATTTAGAAATAATCATTTGATCATTTAGAAAGATCATTTACAAAATATACCTGCTCAAAGTATATTGAATTATGACGAAAATTCATCTAAAGGCTGTATATCAGTTATGTTTACAGTTTCTGCAGCTGGGGAAATTCTTCCATGTTACGTTGTTTACAGGGCTGAACATTTATGGTGGACATGGGTGGAGGGAGGACCTCCTAATACAAGATATGAGAGAACAACATCGAGCTGGTTTGATGGTCCAAATTTTGAAGAATGGTTCCTGCAAATGGTCGTTCCGTGGGCGAGAAAATTAGAGGGCGAAAAATGTATTATTGGTGACAATTTAAGTTTTTTTGTTGCAATATTTTAAATATCTATCTCTAGCAGCCACTTTAATTGCATCTTTTTGGTCAATTCTACTTTCTTTGCCAATTAGTTTTTTATTTATATTTTTACCCAGCTAAAAATTAAAAGTCTTACAGACAAATCTATAATTTTTTTTATCACGTCGTGTTCCATGCAGTTATCTCTATCATACAGGGTGATTCTTAAATAGACCGACAAAATTTTATCCTTGGTAGTATAAAATAAGAACATGCTGGAAAAAATATTTAAAAAATTCTTCAAACAAAATTTATTAAAGTTATTTTCGAAGTAAAACGTACGCCACTGATGTTTTCGCACAGATAGTGGAAACCATGGTATTAACGTACTTGATCATTGCAACAATTCATAAACGCCGTAAGTGGCACGGATCAAGGGGGTTTTGCCCTTAAAAGGTATAAACGTAAAAATGGTACAGTTTGTTTCCATTTTTTATCCTTAGGAAGCTGTGATACAATTTGTCGGTCTATTTAAGAATCACCCTGTATATAAATATTCTAAATAATTCGTTGCTTTCAGACTTCTTTTTTGACAACATTTTGGTAGGGAGCAAAGCAGACCACATCCAGTGGCTGGCAAAGATGAGTTGCATTTGCTGGCAACAATACGAATTTTATATTAAGGGCTTCACATTGTTCAATTACTTTAGGGCTAATGTGTGAAAACAACCGGAACCCTCATGACAAACAGAATTCCCAAAATGGCTAAATTATCTAAAGATGAAAAAGCAGTTTGTTAAAATTAGTTAGCATTTTTTCCAAAGCACTCTTCGCAAAACCGCTTTTTCTTAATTTTGATCAGCATGTAAAATAAAACATTTATTGAGTTATCTTGAAAATTGTGGTTGTTTCCCTTGTAAATCTGGCTGTTTTGCTCAAAATATTTACTTTTTGAGTTAATTATACTTTTCTGAGTTTGCGGTAGCACTGACATTTTAATTTGCTTGAATTCATGGGGTTTATTGAAGAAATAACGAGTGGCCAAGTTTGCCACGCGTTATTGAAACGGTGAACAATTTGTTATAACAAACGATGTGCATATTGAATTGCTACGAAAAGTTACTTACAAAATTACTTCCAGAAGTAGCGCAAAAACATCTGCATACACTATTACTGAGTTACCTTGAAAATTGAGGTTATTTTGGTCAAAACATTTACTTTTTGAGTTACCTTGAAAATCTGGATGTTTCCTTAAAAAATATACTTTTCTGAGTTTGCGGTAGAACTGACACTTTATTTACTATAAAAAGTAACAATGTCATAGATTTGAAACAGAATAAAATTGTTATTGTAAAAAGCAGCTCAACCAAAGACAAAAAGGTTTTCTTATTTTTATTTTTCATCAACAACAGGTAATTGTAATAATCTCAATCATAAATACGACAAGTGAAAATATTAAAAAGTTGCAATTTCATAAAAGTGGTACAACTGGTGTTCGTCAAGAGTGATAATTACCTCATCAGCAAGTCGCAGCAACATCATCAGAAACCTAGCTAGATGATTCTGCCTTTCGGACAATTCCCCTCTTCCAGAATAATCCGTTCTGTACAAAGATTTGGCGCTATCAACCACCAGCAGATAGTACGTTGACTCCATCATCATCGCAGCCGCATGTATCAAAAACTCAGTTTGGTGGTCAGTATTTTACGCTCTTGCAAATGCATTACCATTGTAACTTCTAGTGATACATAGTGTTGTAAAAAAAGCCGCTTTAATTCCTCAATAAAATATATTTTATATGACACAAAAATGGCTATTCAAATACCCAAGTTCCGTCTATGAGGAACGTTATCCTACCTCCATTAGATCACCAAAAAAATGTTTTTTTCTAATTGTGTTGACTGGTGACGCAATTGTTTTTCCTATTTTTGTAGTGTTTAAAAATATGTAATAATTTTGTTTTGAGGCGCTCGCATATTTGTTCAATACTTCTAACGTATCGTATTTTTTAAATTTTTATAATTTTAACTATTTTTTCATCTATTTTGCAGTTCACAAAACTCTTACTGATTACTATTTACACATTTTGAGTGAAATAGTTTTTCCATGGCCAACTATTATCAAACAAAATATGTATTTCATTTTCTAAGTATAATTATAAAAAAATATTCTGTTACAAATATGTATTTTTTAGATCAGAAAAAAATAAGCTTTTCAAAATTGCCATAGCCGCCTATGATTTCCATTTAAAAAAATACAAGTTTATTTTATTACGGCTAAACCAATAACTCAAAAAAATGTTAACTACATTAATAAATTCCTCGTAAAAAAGTGTCTGTATAATGTCTTTATTTCAAATCCGTATCTTCTATAATAACGAAGATATGAATTTTTTTAGATTTCGCCAAAATGTCAACTTTTGTCTGTAAGTCGAAAACAAAAGACGATAGCGGGATGCGGTTTTAACTAATATTATTTTCTCAAAAAATGAGCCCCAGAATGTATGACTCGTTTTTGGCTAAACATATTAGTTTCGGAGATTCCCTATTCGGACATCCAAAATGCAGCACCCTGTACATACAGGGTGCGCCAGAACTCGCGCCCCAGAGAAAAATGTCAAATGCCGGAGGCAATAGGTCGCCAAAAAGTGGAGCCGAAGAAGTAATTTTTGCTTGCATAAGAAAGTTATTAGACTCTTAAATCCACCAATCCCAGAAGGGCACCTCAAGGTGTGACTGAAAAATTATATCCGTTGCTAGGTTACGAAAATAATACCAATTTGGCCAGAATTTAAAAAAATAGCTGGTCTACTGTAATTTTGCGTTTGACATTGATCGTGATGTGGGTAACATAACTTGCTAGTTTCCAGTATTTTTCTCGCTGAAGAGGTTGTACACGAGTATAATGAGACAGAATCGTTAATTATTATCAACAATTATCAAAAATTATTTTAAGAATGCTCCAAAACATTTGAAAAATATTTTGTTAATATTTCCCGTGCGAAGTCATTCATACCAGGCGGCTGATCGAGTGTTTGGACCAGTAGAGAAAGATTTACGTACGCAAAGTACGATATCACATAAGAACTTTTAGATTAATATACAGGTGCGCCAGAACTCGCGCCCCAGAGAAAAATACCAAGTGCTGTCGGCAATAGGTCGCCAAAAAGTGCAGCCGAAGAAGTAATTTTTGTTTGCATAAGAAAGTTATTAGACCCTTTGTACAGTACTGTACAACACCAGCACCCCACCACCCTCCACTACCAACCCCGGATGAGACGATGAGACCAGGGACAGTACTAATCTTGTAACCGAAAGCAACAATACATACAAACATTAAATCAAAATAGTTGTAGTTCCAAATAAATAGTTCGTAAAATAAACGAGTTGTATTATTTAATCAAAAGTGCGCTAACACGCGTCATTTGGTCCAATCGAGCCGGATCGTATCCACTCTCAAGAAACTCCGTCCTCTGAGATCAGCACCAGAAGGTCATCCACAGGCAGCGCGGAACCCACAGCACCAGAATCAACATCGGTGAGTCCCCAATTCCTTTAATTTTCCTATTGTTTCATTTGACTCCTATGGCACATGCTTCAATCGGTTATTTTCATTGGATTTTCATTTGGTTTGATTCGTTTCATCGTATTAACTTATAACAACCTACAGTCCACTTTAAATTTACTTATTACTTACCTAAATATAAATCGGTTCAATCAAACTAGACTAAAATGGCCGAATTAGCACAATTAAAAATACGAAATAGAAAGGGATTCTTTTCAAAACAAAAGACTGAAAGCCCAAACTCAAAATATAGACAAGGAAGAGAGAAAAAAGATGTTCATGAAAAAGATGAGGATGATCCTCAGGGCAAAAAGAAAAACCATTGAGATAATGAGAAACCAAGCTATGATGACACTAAAACTAATTGAAAGATCAGCAAAAACAAAAAAGGACCCGTCTCCATTGACATGCCAAAGATTTTCCTCCAACAAGGAAAACGAGGATTTGACACACACGCACGGAAGAGTGCAAAAAAAGAGGCAATCAACTGGTGTGTCCAACAGAGCAAAGTACCCAAGGATGAAACCTTACAGACGCTTCATATGCTTTTTGCCCAATGCAAGAAAGAAGTAAAAGACTTCTACGACATTAAATGGAGTGAGACCAGAATAAGCTTTGGACCACCTGTTCTAGAAAGAGCATATGTCTCCACGCAATACATTGATAAATCTCTCCCCCAATATCAAAGAAATAGCCTTAAGGAATATTTTCTCCCTGAATTTTCACTCCCATCTACTCAGATCTCTCAAGAGATAATTAATGAGATTTCAAAGGCAATGGACTCAACAGTCAACACTAGAATGAACTTCACCAAGCAGATAAGAATACTAATGAACAACATGGACACGAGTTGTATTATTTAATCAAAAGTGCGCTAATACGCATCACCCTTAAATCCATCAATCCCAGAACGGCACTTCTAGATGTGATTAAAAAATTATTATCCGTTGCTGGGTTACAAAAATAATACCAATTTGCCCCAAACTTTAAAAAAATAGCTGGTTTACTGTAATTTTGACATTTATGTGTAATGTGGCCGGGAGTAACTATGACTCTCGCTGCACGATTATAGAGTCATAGGGTCAGAACCTCCACGCGGTCCCGCCGGACGCTGAAATTAATTTTTCTGTGACAAATTTTACTGACCATTCGGTGTGATCTTGTGATATTGCGTTGTAACTGCGTTCTACCTTCGTTGCGTTGCAGTGTCACATTTTTCATTGCCTTCGGCTTCACCATCATTATGCCGAAGCTCCCGGGGAAGCCCAATACGCCCCCGGTTAGTAGTTCTAGGGCTATGGGTTTAACCACATTATCGGTCGCCAAGACATCCAATTCTGGCGCACCGGGGGCCTCTACCGTTGCCCCCATGCAGAACATGACTGTGGTCAGAGCTATGCCTAGAATCATCGCCGTCTCCATAGAAATAGTCTTTTTCTCGCCTGGGCATTTTTTGAGTTCAAGTGATTCCCGTTGGCGCTTTAATCTGGGGAAATTTTTTTGACAAATCCAGTTTTTTAGCTTAAAGGGTTCAATCTCATAATATCAGTTCTCCCTGGCGTATCTAGTTTTGTTGTATCCTTCCTTCCCAGCATTTATTAATTGCGTTATTTTTCGTTAATAATTAAAAATTATTCAGTTTTTCCTTAGTAACCCCCGTAACTAAGAAAAAATCGGAATCCAATGCATTTTTTACGAAATGCCTAGGCGGGATATTGATACATTTGATTAAGGAGGCGGTGCCTAGAATGCAACTTTGGCCCGACACAAGAAGGAATGTGGTAAGCAAAGTACGGAGTGTCGATGGTGTGGGACAAGGTTTAACACCTTGTGGCTGGCACTCGTCAGCACGAGCGGAAAGCTCACTTTGCTGAATTCCAGGCGGAGCTCGCAAAGTCGCTGCCCCTTCCGGAGCCGAAAATTATAGAGAAGATCGCCATGGTGGAGGCCAAGTCCAGTAACGGCATCTTATAAGGAGATGATGGCTTCCACGGGTCTGACCCACCAACAGGTCAAATCGAGGACGGAGAAACCCGAGTACAGAGCCTACTTAGAGCGAGCGCGGAAGGACCTTGCCCAGTCCTCTTTCAGGGCAGGTCCCAAAGCTGGAGTAAGTAGGCTCGCAGTCTGTCCCAGTCGTGCAGTCGTGACTCGTCCGAACCGTCCACCAGGTCCAGGGCACTTCTGACCCAAGTGCCCAAAAGTAGCTCTGTCACGGAGAGAATAGAGGTGAGGGCCCAGATCCATACTCGGGCCCCACCCAGTAACGGGAGATTGGCCCCAAAGGGGTCCAATAAGATCAACTCCCGGCCCGGGCCATCTCAGCCACGGCCCAGCGTAACTCCCCCTCTCATGGACTCCCAGTTGAGAGGTATGTGAGTGCCGGCTACATCAAGTCCCGCCGCGGTGCATTCTGTTGAAGTTTCCCCGAACACGTCGATGATGACGCAGGAGACCGACTTGTCCAATAAGTCCGGTGGTCCCGTCCTTATTGAACTTTTAACAACGCGGCAGGTTCCAGTGGAGGAGGAGCCTTCCATAAGGGAAGAGCCTGTTCAGCGATCGGGTCATGATCAGCCCACAATGTCTAACACTTTGCCTATACATAACATCTCTGTCACCGCTCCGTGCAATTCCGTCAACATAACACCCCGGGCACGTCGAGCCCATAGGCGACGTAGTCGCAGCTTACCACCAGTGCGCGAGTCAACCGCTACCTACGTGCCTGACTCCGTCGATTCGCGGGGGCCCTTGGCGGTCTTCCTGCAAGATCAGGTTGACGCTGGCGCCCTCAGCGGCGATGAGTCTCGGGCGGAACTGGTACGGGTGGCTCTCTATGAGTCCGAACACAGTATTTTGTCCGATGCCGTAAATCGGTGGCTAGCCAGTAGGGCGGAGAACTGGAATGAGCGAAAACGTAGCAGTAAAGGCCTGAAGAAGCGTCCTGGTCACCACTATGGCTAAACAACAACCGGCCGAAGCGAACGGGCCTCTCGCTTTAAGAAGGACCAAGACCTCTATCAGAAAAACAGACGTGGGTTGGCAGACATGATCCTGACAGGCAGGGAGGATATCGGACCTAGAACCGAGCCTCCCGTAACAACTGTGGAAGAGCTTTATGGTGGCATTTTTGAGTCGCCTTCTCCTCTCGACGATGAACCGTTTGTTCCCAAAGTTCGTGTTCTCGGCGTCGAAGACACTCCACCCATCACCCCGGACGAAATAATTGCGGCCAGGACTGGTTGGTAGATCTCAGCTCCAGGATCTGACTGAGTACAAGTCACTGCCGTTAAAACTATATCTGCGTTGGAGCTGGCGATCCTATTCACATTGTGCTATTTAGGAACGTCCAGCCTTTAACCTGGAGTGCTCTTCGCACGACGCTGGTTCCCAAGGATGGTGACCTAATAAATTCGGCCAACTGGCGGCCTATTACCATCAGTTCTGCCCTGCAGCGTATTTGCATAAGGTGTTGGCGGTTCGCCTGTCGAAGTTACCCTCACTGAATTCATCTCAGCGGGGTTTTACGGAGATAGGCGGTACCCTGGCAAATGCGCTGATTCTGCAAATTCGCAGGCAGACTGGCCGCACCGACAGTGTTATATCCCTGGACGTCAGAAAGGCGTTCGACACGGTGCACTATTCAGTTAGTAGGGCCCTTGGTAGTTTTGGAATCCCCTCTGCGATCTCGGATTACATCCTGGCCACTTTTGGCGCCGAGACCTCTATTAAATGTGGGGCCGCTACGACAAGACCAATGAGGATGCTCCGTGGAGTGAGACAGGGTGACCCACTTAGCCCGGTCCTATTCAATCTAGTAATGGACTAGCTGCTGGAAAAGGTTAATGAGAAATACTAGGGCGGCTAATGCCCCTAATGCTCGACGATGTTTCGACATTTCTCGAGCGGCGGGGGATGTTGATCAACCCTGCAAAGTGAGATCGCTGGCGAAGTGAGCGGCAGGTCGGTTGTGAGAACTAGGTCCGCTTATACTATCAACAATACGCCCATTCCATGTATAGATGCCCTAAATGCTTTTAAGCATTTGGGGCTAGAGTTTGGCCACTGTGGCGTAGAGCGACCTTCAATCCACAACCTTTCTGTCTGGATGAACAACACCCGTCATGCCCCCCTCAAGCCCGACCAGAAGTGCTATCTCATCAGGCAATATGTCATCCCAAGACTACTCTACGGTCTACAAAATCCTAAAGTCACCTCTAAGGAGGCGGACCGTCTTATCAAGCGAAACCTGAAGGCTATTTACCATCTTAATGCCCATACTCTAGATCCGCTTATTCACGCCAGTGTGCGTGACGGAGGTCTGGGTATTATGGAATTGCGTAAAGCGATTCCCAGGATATTTTTTGGTAGACTAGTGAAGCTCCTTGATAAGAACTATGACTTGGTCTTAAATGCGGTCTTGCAGTCTGATCGCGTTCGAACTCTTATAGGCAAACTAACATCTATGGCTGGTGAAGTACCGGAGTCTACCCATTGGAGGGCGAGGATGGCGTCCGGTCCCAGGGGCTGGAGCAGGCGTCCGAAGAATCCGCCAGTAGACTCTGGGTCAGCGAAAAGCCTTCCGGGTGGTCGGGGAGAGACCATGTTCGTGCGGTGCAACTCCGCACGGGTAATATCCCTACCAAAGCCATACCATCGGTCCCGGTCGGCCAAAGACCCTGTCGCCACGGATGTGACTGTGATGAATCGATAGCGCATGTGTTTCAGATTTGCCCTCTGACACATGCTGAGCGGATTCGCAGACACGATGAAGTGGTAAAGAAAGTAGCCCGCCATTATGTTTCACGCGGTTGGACGGTAGAGGAAGAGCCACACCTTCGTTCTCAGTGTGTCCGGCTATATAAGCCCAACTTGGCAGTCCATCAGCCAGGTGGCGTCGTAGTGATTGCAGATGTCCAGATTGTATGGGATTCTGAAAGCTTAAGTGTACTGCACAGACCACTAAAGTATAAAGACGGTTAAAGCCTATATAAATCATAGGAGACAGGGCGACGCTAGCGCGGCTCGAGCTTTAGGCCAAACTAAGTAGTCGTTTTTATTCGTAATTTTTATTTCGGCAATTATCGTAGAGCGTGTAAATTAAAATATCAAAAATAATTAATAAACGTCTTTCAAAAATGTATTTATTTTTGCAGTAACTGCATTTTCATCTTTAAACATTATAACAATTGTTCTAATATAATATTAGCTTTGTGGTAAGTCATAATTGTTGTCTCGACAAAGTCTAAAAATATTTATTTTCTTAGTTTATTTACGTAATGGGGAAAACAAAACAGAAATGCGTCTTTCGGAACTGACATCAAAATACAAGCTCGGCGCTATTAAAAACAAACATTTCTTTAAGCTGCCTAACGATGCAGGAAAAAGGAACAAATGGATATCTATATCTGCGATAAGGAGTGAAGTTAATGAAAACTTTCAAAATTTAAAAAATGTATTTATTTGTGAAGACCATTTTAATCACAATTATTTTACAAGTACTAGACTACATTAATGTGCCGTTCCATCTCTTGTGCCTACATGCATAAGTACTAATGAGAGACAAAGTGAATTTTGTGAAAATGTAGCAACGAAGTTTCGAAAAATTCTACCAAAATTTTAGATAAAAGTCCATCAATAATTGCGAATAGTGTTTTAAAAGTGTTTGGATCCAGTACAGTCAGAAAACTTAAACATAAAGAACGAAAAATTTATTTTATCGACAGAAAAAACAGAAAAACAATTTCAAAATTGAAGTCGTTGTTGCAAGATTCGAAGAGCGTGTCAAGAAAATTAAAAAAATTAACACAAGATCAATTAATTGATAATTCGGAGTCCAATTTCAACTCTGTAGGAATAGAGTTTATAAAATCTCAGTTTAGAAATATTAAGAAGCTAAATCCATCCTGGTCCATCGAAAATAAAGTTTTTGCTTTAGCGTTATACAAGAGGGGACCCAGTACAGATTTTTGCGACGTTTTTTGAGTTTACCTTCAAAATCAACCCTAAACAATCTTTGGAAGCATGTCCCTTTCGACTCAGGGCAGAACATGCCGTTATTTGAAAAACTTTGTAAAAGCGTGACAAAAATGAATAACAAAGATAAAGTTTGTAAAGTGATGTTTGATGAAATTGCCCACAGTACAAACTTGACATATTCAAAAGGACAAGACAAAATTATTGGGTACGAAGACTTGGGATCTCTGGGTCGTACAAAAAAGCTGGCAAACCATGCATTAGTTTTTATGATCCAAGGAGTATATTCAGGTTGGAAACAGCCCATAGCATATTATTTCATAAAAGATACAACAAAAACTGAAAAGTTAAAGCTTTTAATCTCAGAAGTTATTTTGGCACTACAAAATATTGGTTAAAAGTGGCCTGTACAGTGTGTGACCAAGCTACGACAAATGTAAAAGCGATTAATTCTTTAAAAATTAGTTCTAATGTGGACATTTCAAAACCATATTTTTTTATGAATTCCCAGCAAATTGTCAGTTTTTACGATGTTCCACATTTGTTAAAATCCACTCGCACTTCATTGCTGAAGTACACAATTTTATTTGAAGAGACAAGAAAAGCCAATTTTTTGTTTTTAAGGAAAGCTGATGAATATGACAAAAATAGGCGCTTGAATCCCAAATACAGAAGACCTGAAGAACCTGATTTGAGATGAAGTGCTAATATCGTTATTCGTTTATGTAGAAACATACTCGTATCTCAAAATATGAACTACAGGCTATATTCTGATAATTTCTACACCTCAATTCCGTTATTTCAGTTTCATCAGTTCTGTGGAAAGATAACAAAATTGTTACGCTTATCTCTTCCTTCACAAGAGAATTACCCATTGCTCAGGTGAAACGATTCGACAAAAAGAAAAACAAATATATTGATATTTCATGTCCTAACATGGTAAAAGGAGGATCAGCAGAAGTGAGAGAGTAAGTCAGTGAGACAGTAAAAAAATGACAAGTTTTAAATAAAAGTGCATACAAGTGGAAACAAATAAACAACACTTAATACACTAGTGATAGAGACACTTTTAACAGTGAAAAACAGTGCCGCCGACACTGATTAGTGATAAGTGAGAAATTAAGAAAATTGTCGACAACATGGACTTTGACTTTAACATGGACTTAATGGACGACGAAAACATAAGACTATACCAATTGGGGTTAGACCAGCTACACTTCATTTTCAAATTTATTCAAACAAGAATCAAACACCTTGAAAATCAAGAAAAAATCGCTAAAGAAACCGAAGAGGTAAAAGAAGACGAAGACTTTGATATGGAGCAAATCCCACCCAGACAACAAACCAAAAGGAAACACAGACTCGACGACACTCTGACCGGAGAAACCACAAAAATAAAGGTTAGTAACCGTTTCCAAATTCTGTCCCGGAAAACGACAAAGAACCTCAAGAGGAACTACCTAACCAAACACAAAACGACACGCAATCAAGAATACAACATAAAAAATTCGGAACAAGAACAAATAAAACTATGACTATTTTGAAGACGACAATAAAACAGTCCTCATTATACTAAGGGAAGCAGAAAAATGGACCAAGATCTCTAGGGAATTTCAGAACAAAAAAATTAACTACGCAAAAGCCAGAAACACGAAGGAAGGCATCAAAATTACACCCCAAACCGTCGCGGACTACAGAGCGATAACGAAATATTTTAACTCCAACAATATACAATATCACACATTTAAATTAAAGCAAGAAAAACAACTGAAAATAGTCTTCAAAGGAATCCCCACAAAAATGGAAACAGAGGAAGTAAAAGCAAAAGCCGAACTGGAGGAACTAGGCTATGAAATCCACAACATTACAAGAACAAAGACAACAAAGACAATGAACCAATGGCAATGGTTCTGATTGAAGTGGATCGAAAATTAAAATCCATTTATGACCTAAATAAAATTTGCAACCTTTCCATCCAAGTGGAAGCACTAAGAAAGAGGACAAATGGCGGACAGTGCTACCGCTGTCAGGTATTCGGCCACTCAGCATCCGGCTGCAAAGCTGTCTTAAATGTGCTGAGACACACCCAACATACGCATGCAACAAAACCAAGGCAACATCAGCCACATGCGCAAACTGTGGAGGACCACACCCTGCCAACTACTCGGGTTGTCCGTATCACCCCAGACAAAGTCAATTAAATAAACAACAACAAAAAAGCGAAGCTCCGGCTGAAGTAACATCACTCACGTACAGTAAAGTAACTGAAATAGGCAAAACAATTCAAGTACAAAAATCTCAAAAAACAATCCCAAGCCCAACTCAAAGTAACCCTATAAGCAATGACAGAATAACAAAACTCATTGGTGAACAAATCATACAGTTCGCTGCTACAAACCCAACAATTGAACAGAAGATAAACTTCTTTAATATAACAACTCAATTAGTGAACGAAATAGCATCGTAGAGACAACACAAATAGACGACAATTTGATAAAATACTACAAGACGACATCAATGAAATCCATATCAAAACTCAAGAAAAAACTTAAAAAACACCAAAATCCTACAATAAAGGACATAAAAATCTAAAAACACTCAAAACGCCAAACATCCAAGATTACGAAGTAAAAAAAGTCCTGACTTTTCAACAGCTTCAAAAAGAAAAACTCAGTCATACAGTCATAACATGGTAAAGGAATATAATCGACATATGGGTGGGGATTAATCGGACGGTAAAGATGAGAACAAAAAAATAGTACATGCCATTATTTTACCATTTAATATATGACTTTGATGAATGCGTGGTTATTATACCGCAAAATCATCAAAGGCAGAGAGGAAAAAAATTTGTCATTAGCCAAATTTCGTGCGGAAATTGCATATTGCAAAAGAAGAGGACCAAGTGCTTTGGAGCGAGAAATATAAGCAAAAAAACATGGTTCAGCTACCACAAGCTATGTGCCACCCAAAGATGTAAGACTTGACAACACAAGCCACTGGGCCATGTATGATAACACACATCAGAGATGCAAATTGCCTATGTGCAAATCATTTTCATTTATAAACGGTGCAAAATGTGGTTTACATTGTTGTCTGAATAAAAACAACAAATGTTTCACTAAATTTCACACAACATAATTTTTTATAGCTTTATAACGCATTGTATCAATTTTGATACAACTAAAAAAATTTGAAAATAAAAATGCTTATATTGTTCTAGAATTTTTTAAACATTTTTCCCTGCTTTTTGATAACCTTCGCCATCTAGTAATAATTAATAATGTAATATTTACTTAATAAATTAATGTGTTGAGTGTTGGACCTATTTATTAATGTATGTACTTTACAAACATAACATTCCTACACTCATGTCTCGCAACAAATTCTAACCAAGTGTTTCATTCCATCCCACAAGTGTTTCATTCCATCCCAAAGTTTCAGACACAAGACTTCATATACGAAAGGTTTCACCCAAAAAATGTTTCACACGGAACGAACGTTTCCAATCCAGCCAATATGGAGAACCTACTCGTACTATAAATCCTCCAGGACTTAATTGCGTCCCACCAGGGCGACACCAAACCCAGCGGAAAAATTTCGCTCCCAACGTTTTCCGGGAAAGATCACAGGCCTTCCTGGAGACATGTACCATACGCATCCCCGTAGATCTACCTGTTCCAGATCACCGTACAATTCCGTGGCCAGACTGGGGACTGGTAGTAGGCCACCGGACCTCTTATTCCAACCTATGAAAACTTTTGCACTACCTTCTTCGGTGTATGGGGACCACCAGGGTGAGGAAAATGTCGAGACGTTTCTACACCGGAAATGGCTTTTGGGCAGCGAGTGGCGGCCGGTTTGCCAGAGTCGCAACTGGTAGACTTAAGAGCTCTTTCGGACGTGGACACTGTATTCGAGATACGCGTATCTCGCATTCAGCTTATACATGTGGTCAAATGGAGCTATTCACACGTATACGGGTGACGCATACTGTATCCCGATACCAAATTTCTGCATCTCGGTTCTCCAGCCGCCGGCGACAAATTCAGTATCTCAGATACAGATGTTACATTTTGTCAAATGCATGTGTTCGAGCGACTGTGTCTTATGCATTGGCACACTATGCTTTAGTGGTAAATAAATAACACGTTGAAGAGAAAACATGGAAGACACGATTTTTGATAACGAAAAATTTATTTCTTTAATAGAGCCGAATGCCTGTCTATGGAACACATCACATCAAAATTATTCGGTCAGAAACAAAAAACAACAATGTTAGTTACAAATTGCTAAAGAAATGAACGCAAAATTTAATGGATTAACATCCGTTAGGCAAAATGAATATGGTAAACATTTTTTATCTTTATCTATTGAACTACATAATTAAAAATTTTAAAGATACAAATTTTGCCAAGGCAACACATCTGTAGTAGTAAAGTAAGTAGAAAGTAGTAGTAATCCGCAACAAAGTAGTCTCGAATAGCAATCGCTGATTTTGACGCAGAGGTTCTGAAATACCATTGTCATTATTATTATATAAAATCCTTCATAGGTCAATGTATCTTCGTGTTTGTATCCATCTCGTACCCGTACAAAATTGTGCAGTACAGTGCAAATTCAACTGATACATTGAGTGGTCTATGAAATATCCTCCATTTGTTTGACAAAATTCCAAATGTACATTCAATGTATCTTCGTGCTCGAGACAATCTTATAATGTCCTTTTTTTTTACTGATAAGATACCTGACAGAAATACGAGTTCTTATTGTCCTTTAGCAAAAGATTTACAAAAAATGGAAAAACCTACGTAATTCATTTGCACGAGAACTAACAAGAAGACGCAATTGTGAGGAGTGAATCTAAAGCTACATGTACTTTTTTGAGTAGTTGTCATTTTTGTTAAGATGCCCTACACATAAAGAGTAATAAATATCACTTATTTAGTTATCAAGAAAGAATAGACTAAAAGCTCTTTTTTAGAACTGCTTCAAACGTCAGCAAAAAACTCAAGACACTCAAGTCTCGATATTAGAAACTGATACTACAACAACTGAACACCCCTCACGCCAGAAAATGAAGTTTTCCTCTAAAAGAGACAGTACTGATGGCGAAATTGCAGAATTGCTAAAGGAAAGTATTCATCAACGAAATGCAAATGACAAACTATTGGAGCAAGATGAAGATCGACATTTTTTTTCTTTCTCTTCTTGGAAATTTTAAGAGTCCCCGTTGAAAAAAAATGGACGTTAAGTTAATAATTACGCAAGCGATCAAAGCGGCCATAGTACCCACTCCTACTATCAGTTCATCCCCCACAATGTTATTCCAATATATTACATCCTTATCATTTTAAACATGTGCATCAAACTAGGCATTTCTGCTCCCGCTGGCTCTTCTTATTCACATGACTCCCCTGCTCCTTCAACTGATGGATCATGTATAGATTTACTTACAGATTATCAAGGCAGCAGTGAACGTTTTATACAGAATAATTAAAACAAACATTTATGCAATACCCTCTCAAATAGTCATGTATAATCAAAGTAGGTATAGTATAGGTATAGTATTCTTCTTTCTTTCTAGTTCTTTAACTATTAAAGAACATGAATAATAATTATGTAATTTTCTCTTACCTCAAAGTTATTGCCAGACGTTCTTATCTTTCAAATTGCCTCTTTTACAAATATGATGGTTCCCACTAATTTCAACGTGATTGATTAAAAATAAAATATCAAGTTACTGAATGCGTGTTTATAGTATAAACACACCCAGTATGTCGTTATTTTGACCCAAATTAATGTTGTTAGCAAAATATTGCAAACAAGTAGTATTTGCATTAGTTCATGCGTAGAGTATTTGGAAATTTAAATAAATATTTAGAAACAAAAAGGTCAGACAGAAAAATTGACAAAGTACTGGTAACTGCAAAAAGAAATAGCTGCAGATTTAGAGACTGAGCCAAGCTTTCCAGAAGCTTCCACCATTAGAAAGAAGTCAAAAAAAAGAATTTTTGCTTATGAACATGGTGATAACCAATTTCAGGTCCCGAAATAAATTTTAAAGTGAATTTTTATTTCTTAATTTTAGATACCGCGATCATGAAGGTAAATGAAAGGTTCTATTTAATAAAAGAACATAATGACACTTACCTTTCTTTATAACATACAGGATTTCAATTAAATACCCGAATAAAATATTGCACAGATTTACAAGTAAAACTAACTGACGGAAATGAAAAGGACATTAATGCACTTGATTAAGTAGATGAATTAGATGTAATTGTACCATTTTTAACAAGTAATATAACCACCCCACTTCAAACACTGGAGGATATATATAAAAATGAATTAATCGACAATTTTCCTAATAATGCCATTGCGTTAAGAATTTTGTTAACCTTGCTGGTAACGGTGGCTTTTCCAAATTAAAATTGATAAAAAATTATCTAAGATCATTAATGAGCCAAGAACGGTTGAACCATTTGGCAATTATTTCAATCGAATGCAAAGTTTGCGATGATCTGAGTATTTTTACTATTAGGTATAACAGATTTTGCAAATATAAAATCTCGCAAAAAGCCTTTGTTGTACTCTTACGTTTTTTTTTTGCAAATACGAGTATTGTACGTACCTAGATATTTTGTTATGTAGTTTTGTTTATTGTCGGTTGGTTAAGTGATTAAATTTGTTAATTTTCATGTTTAAATTTCACGTATTTTTTGTATCGAATGTTGTTTACAAAATAAAGAATTATTGATTATTGTTAATTAAGTGTTTCATTTTGTTTTATATTGCAAGCACTTCAAGTATTGTCAAAAGGGCGGCAAAGTGTAAACTTCGGTGGTATCCAGCGCGGTCCTGGACATAATTGCAGTTGCTTTATTACAAATGCTTTTTAAATTCTAAGAATAATGTAATCTCCATTTATTTTTTAGTTATGCGTGTAAGAAATATTTTTTAATATCTTTTTACATTTGTTAATATGTAACGGTCATGACCGATATCGATGAAATATCAGTCATGGAAACAGTACCGCTATAATGGATAAAGCAATCAAGTACTTATCACAAAAAATGTATTATAATTTAGATATATTGAGGCTACACAATTTATGAGTTTACGGTTGAGACTGATGCCAAAGATAACCAAGTATTGAAAATTCTTAGAAATGACTACAAAAGAAGGGTGGATGGCTCTGATTTCAAAACATCGAGTCGTGTAGAGTGTCAAAATTCAAAACGTTATAAGCTGTAGATTCACGAAGAGAAGTTCCTGGTGGCAAAGTTTGCAGGCGGCAAACAAGTAAATCGGACAAAAAGAGGTTCTTATACATATCGAACTCAAGGAGCTGGTCTAAGCTATCAGTATGGACCTAGATGGTAATATCACTCCATTAAAAAGCTAACCGGAAAAAGTCCTTCACGTGTTTTAAACAAATATGTGCATCGTAAATTACAGCAATATGTACAAACAATAAAAAAGCTAGAAAAAAAAAAACAAAACTAGAGACGGCGAAGAAAACTACGGAGAAAACTGCCGACATTTTAGAACAGCCGCAACGGAATATAGTATAGCTTTCGAATCAAAAGCTAAAAAAGAATATACTGCCATAACAGAAACCGAAGTTCGACAATGCGTTTCTTTTATCGATTTAGAACTGGGTTTTATAGGAGCTTCTCCAGACGGTCTCGTCCATGAAAATGGTATAATAGAAATAAAATGTCCTTTTCTGCAAAAAATAAAACTATCTAAGAAGCCATAAGAGAGACATACCTCTTTTTTGTCTAGACAAAACCAAAAAAAACAACATGGGTCACCAATAAAAAAAATTGTGATTTTATTTATGGACAACAAGACATTACCATTAATCGCATTTTTCCGGATTATGGAAAAAATATTTACCCAAGATAAAATATTTTTACCAAAAGGCATTTGTACCAGAAATACTAAATCAAATGCTATGTAGGTGAATGAAAATAAGAGAACCAGAAGAAGTTTGTTTCATCAGACAAAGATGAATTTCCTCTTAAATCCATTTGCAGAATTTCCTCTTACATATTTGCAAATAAACATTTTTGAAATCTTATTATTTCTTAATAACCCCCAATTTCCAAAAGTTATTTTTAAGTTTTGTTTACCTCATTTTTCAATAATGATGCCCACAAACACTGTTTGTTAAAAAAAAAACTTTTTTGTTTTTAATATAACAAACAAAATAAGAGTTTTTCGTGTACTTAATAGAAATTGAATAGTTTTTGAATTGAATAGAAATCAACAGTTACAAACGCTTCGCAAGGGGCGAATATTTGTATTAAATCACGAGTTAACGAATTTGAAGTAGACATAGCTTTGCGTGGTGTTATCGAAAATCACAGAATCGTTGCCAATCACGTCGTTCGCTTCGTCTGGTTTAAATATTCCCCAGAATATTAAATTAGCAGATCCTAATTTTAATTTGTCGTCCACGATTGATCTTCTTGTGGGGGCGACCGAATTTTATAATCTGTTATGTGTGGGTCAAGTCAAATTAGGCAAGAGTGCGCCAGTATTGCAAAAAACAAAGTTTGAATGGATTGTGTCTGGATTAGTAAACTCGTGCATGACTAATAACGCGTGTATTACTTTAAGTTGACATTTATCAATCCCTTGTTACGATGGCACATATTTTGCCGGGAGTTCCCCGAATCGCTTGAGGAGAGGGGAGTCGTTCCAGCCAGCGTCACGGTACTACAGCAGGGTGCGGAAACCGAATTTACAGGAATCGTGCAAGGACAAATGAGATAGTACATAATCGTTCTACGAGAGGCGCCACCATCTAATAAGATTAAAAATTTTAAAAGCAGTGTCGGGTTGTGACCTGCAAAAAAAATTACAACAAAATGCATGTTTGCTTGTTTTTTTATATTTTTTTGTTATATAAAGACTTATGTATAAACATTTTTAATTATTTTTTAAATAAAATCTTACATAAACTTAGGTTTGTTTTTTAAATTTTTACTTATTTTATCGAAACTTGTTGTCTCCGCCGCTGGTGGAATGGTGCATACTGCGATGGCGCAAAACTTGAAATTACGAGTGAGTTCTGGGAAACTGGAAACTTTTTTATGCAAGCTAAGGGAATTGCATCGCATTTGTTTTGTGATTTGTTTTGTACGTTTTTTGGTGTTTAGTGTGTTATAATCTTAGTTGAAACTATTAAAAACATTCCTAACTGTTATTTGTGAATTGTAACATTTAGTTTTTTAAGGTAAGTCGGTTTTTTTATCTACATTTCAGTTTTTTACAAACAATTTTTGCTCAAGAAAAAAGTGGTGATGGCATTGTGGATTTCTTTGTTATCTGTTAATAAAAATTATTTTTGATTTGTAGATAACATGTCTACTGGGACACATTCGTGTAGCATTTACGGATGCCATGAAACTGGACTTAAAATGTACCAGTTTCCAAATCCTAATAGAAACAGGGAAAGGTTTTATGCCTGGCTAAATGCTGCAGCAAATCCTCAATTTGACGATTTATCACCTGAAATAATTCATCGTCGGGGATTTGTTTGCAAAGTGCATTTTGACGAAAAAGATTTCATTCCGCAATCAAGGGAAAAGTTGTTTAAAAGTGCCATCCCATCCAAAAATTTACCGCAACGTAAGTACCAACTTATCAATATTTATAGCAAAAACAGAAACTATAAACAATTTCGGCAGATGATGGTGTTATTTATGATATTATTAGCCTTCACAACAAGATGTTTTCATAAGGGTAGTTCGGTAATATATTTACGAGATCAGTCTGTGAAGAACTAAAGCCGGGTCGTTTAGCCTAATTAAAAAAAAAACACTTGAAAAGATAAAACGTTTATACATATACAGGGTGTTTCATATAACTTAACGAGGCTTGCGCCTAATGTACGCACCCAAATATACAAAAGTCACAGAACACTGGATACAAAAAATACACATTTAATTATTTAATTTTTGGAAACCCATGACAGTAGTTGTCAAACTAATCACTGTTTTATTAATAGTCATAAGCTGCAGTTTTTCAGAAACAATTATCATTTGTTCTATCAAGAGACGGCATGAATATGATTGTAGTTTATCTATCTTTATCACTAACTAACTAAAAACGTTGTAATTTTTGAAAGGGTGAACAAACTAGTGAAGATTATCCAATTTTTCAAAATTTATAATCGAGTTCGTATCGGAATATGTATTATTGATGCATCTTACAGGCGCAGGTCTCGTAAAATTAGGTGAAACTCCCTGTATATTTACACCTTCATGTTTTTTTAAACTTTATGTTGGAAGTTTTGAATTTAATTTTAAAATCCATGCATTTATTAAAATTTACTAACTGCAAACAGCTTTATAGATTTATAAAAATTTAATTTCGATTGTTGAAAGGTTTATCCGAATCTGCAAAAAATGGTGATCGGGTTGATTTGCCAGCGGCTTGTGTTTCACCGTCAGCAGTAACATTAAAGCAAACATTTACTACCCCACGGAAGGAATATATAACCACCAGAAACCAGAACCAGCCAGAAATTAGGAAGAGATTAACACCTTCTGGTATGAAAAAGTTTTGTATTATAAATTTATGACCCTGTATTTTATTAAAGGATCAAGCGTCTCGAATGTGGAACAACCAAAAATAACAAGAAGACAATTATTCTCTTCTTCATCGCAAATACGTAAGTATAGTATACCTAAATATTTTGTAAACATCATTACATCAAGAGTGTTGACAGCGCGGGTCGCAGATCCGGGCTGGATGAACTTTAAGATAACTCAAATAACTGCTTTCGAGTGGTGATTGATATATTTAGAAATTACACCAAAAATAATAACTTAAATAATTACTAAATTAGATTACTCCAACATTACTAAACCAGGTGCTGTAAAAATGTATTATTTAATTATTGTTAACTGCTATTAAATTAACATTTTGTTTTTGCTTTACAATATATACGTAATTTTATTTCTTTTTATATTCTTTACATTTTCTCTGTGTAGATACATCTCCCCGTCCTACTGCTTTTGTGGACAGTTCATTGGGTGTAAGACCATTCGAAGAAGAGTGTAAAGGTTAGTAAAATATTTTAATAATTATATAATTCTAATATGACTTAAATATTTCACTTTTAGCTTTGCCTTTTTATTCAAGTAACCTGCTTGAAGCAACACCAAGCACTAGTGGAGGTAAACGCAACGCTATAATAAATTATGAATGTTATTATAAATCTTGTTTTACACAATTTATGAAGGCTGTGTGCCTGTAAAATCAGCAATCAAATTTTAGTATTAAAAAAATTACAAAATTTTCTGAAGTGAAATAAGTGGCAATGAAATTGATGAATTTGACAATTATTCACTCAGGTTTCCAAAAACAAAATAATTAAATGTATTTTTTTGTGGGTATATATGTATAGTGCTTTGTGATCGAGTATTGTATTACATTAGGCGCAGGCCTCGTAAAATTATGTGAAATAAAGAGTATAATTACACTAGCCGACAAGATTTTAGAATAGATAGAAATTGTTAGTAAACTACATTAGGTGAAAAACTTTTATACACAAATAATAATATTCTGATTTGTGCGAATAAAAATTCATTTTTGTAAATGCTCAGTTCCTAAATGCTTAACTAGTACTCTAGTAGAAGGTACTTTCCGAATAAAAGTTCAATTTACATTTTTTCTGAATGTAAAAGTTATTAATTAATTTTTATTCACACTATTCATTGTCGAACGTCGTCTTTTTAGAGAGGCACAGAAGTTGCAGAAAAAGGTGGCACGACGAGAAGAAGAAAATAAGAAACAGTTTGCGGGCAGCAAAGAAGTTGGCGCATGATGAGGCATTTGTTACATTAACTCAAAATTTTACTCCTTTTCAAAAACGTTTTTTTGCCAATCAGTTGCGGAATGTGTCTCGCAAACCAAAATCTAGGAAATATACATTAGAGGACAAAACAGACGCAATAGCCTTGTGGAAAAGTGGTCCTAAAACGTATAATATTTTAAGCCGAATGTTTGCGCTACCCTCTGTTAGAACTCTAAGGAGCACTTTGAATGGTGTTCCCATAAAACCGGGGATTTCGAAACCTGTGTTCGAAGTTCTCAAGCAACAGGTAAGCCGAATGAGGAACTATAAGCACAAATTGTGTACCCTAATATTTGATGAAATTGCAATCCAACCTCATTTGGATTACCTGCCGCATGAGGACAGAATTATAGGTTTCGAAGACGACGGCTTTACCCAGAGTAGAAATGTGGCTGATCATGTGTGTGTTTTTATGTTGCGAGGCATTTTCAAAAGATGGAAGCAACCTGTGGCTTTTGCCTTTTGCAAATCATCATTAAATTCCAACAAAATAGCCACTTTCTACAAAGAAATCGTAAAGCGAGCCACTGATGCTGGTCTAAATGTTATTGCTTCTATATGCGATCAGGGCAGCAATAATAGAAAAGCTCTTAGCATATTGCTTTCCGAGACTAAATTCAATGCTACTTTAAAAGGTGAGGAAGTAAAAGATAATGTAATCATTATAAATAACCACGTAGTTGTTCCGTTGTTTGATCCTCCTCATCTTTTAAAGAGCTTGAGGAATAATTTATTAACAAAAAATTTGGTATTTTATAAAAACGGAAAAAGAATGGTTGCCAAGTGGTCACATATAGAGGCAGCATATCATTTAGATCAGGCACGAGATCATGGCTTGAGGCTCATGAAGAAACTTACTGATTTTCATGTTATACCAGAAAAGTTACAACGACGAAAAATGAAAGTTTCTTTATGTGCTCAAGTTTTTAGCGATCAGGTGGCTTCTTTTATGGATTTCGCTGCTGGGACAATGGGACGCAGCATTCTCAGTGACCCACTTCCTGTTGAGGCACATGAAACCGCCTTGCTCATTAAATTTATTGATGAAATTTTTGATAACGTAAATGGTGGTTTAGGATACACTGGTGGTAAGGTTCTACGGGGAATGGTAGGAGGAAAAACTCCTCATTTAAGAAAATGGATCGAGGGGAAACGTATATTTTCAAATATGGAAWTTTCAAAAAGCAAYCCTTCTGACAGATCAAGGCCACCTTGCTTGGAGGGTTGGTATCAAACTCTGGACGGATTCATCTTAATTAAAAACATTCTCTCGAGGCTTGGTTACAACTCTTTTCCTGCGCGAGCTTTTAACCAAGACCCTCTTGAGAATTTTTTTGGTCAAGTGAGGCAGTATGGAGTGAGATACAACAATCCTACCTGCAAGGCCTTTGTCCCATATTATAAATCACTTCTAATTASAACTTTTGCTTCTTACCATTCCCCGGGATCCAATTGTGAGCAAGATCCCGAAGACCTTTTATTTTCAATAAGAGATTTTGTAGAACAGCGACCAGTGTGTCCTGATCCACCAGTAAATGATCGATGGATACCCCCGGAAGTATCTGATGGTGAATTTGATTATMTGGAAGCTGATGCTCTAAGTTACGTAGGCGGATTCATAGTAAAGCATATCTCTCCTGAGAAATATGACTGTGCAACTTGTCTGCGTAATTTAGAGCATATTGGTGAACCAGATGAAATTCATCATCAGATAATTTCGTTAAGAGAATATGATGGCAATAGAAGGTTGAAGTACTTAAATATTAATATTATAAAAACACTTCTAAAAATTTATCATTATTGCAAAACTCTTGTACCTTCAGCTCTCTATTGTTATCATATGACAGAAAGGGTTATTAGCCATCTACGAACAATTGTGGACTTTCAGTTAGAGTCTTGTCCTCATGAAGAAGATATTAAAACATATATCTTCAAGTTGTTTCTAAAAGTTTATGTTTTTGGATATATGAAAACTTTGAGTAACATTGTTTTGGGGAAACAATCTTTAACTGAAAATCCTAATGATATTGAAAAGCAATTGTTCGATATTTATCGTAAATCTCGTAGACAATATTTGCGATGAAAATCAAACAATTTTATTATTAAATAATACCTAATTCTGAATGAATTTTCTAACAAGTAACTGATACTCCTCAATAATTATTTTATTTTTTACGCTGTATAAAGATACATCAACTTTCTTGTTGCTAGGTAATTTTATAGTTAATTTTAAAATCTATCATATATTTTATATGTTGTGCCACATCATCGCCACTTCTTTCATTTTTCACGATGTTTTTTGATATGAAAAAGTGAAGKATTTTGGCTCAAAATTTATCAGTAGAGTTCAGTTGTACATAAGACAAAGTTATTTCAGTGGAAAGAAAAGTAAGTTTTCTCTTGATTTTAGGTTTTTTTTTCTGCTTTTTAAGTACCATCACATTGGCAGTTTTATTTTTTTTTGACAAAAATGTAACTTCCACAATTAGTTAATTATTGTAACCGTTATCGGCAAAACAATAAAATTCTGCAAAGATTTGTTACTTTACATTACGAGTATTCTGTTTAATTTACTTTAAATCTATTTTTACACTTTATTTATGAATCGTGTATATGCTAATAATGTCTTTTAATAATTTGTATTTTCCARTGATAATAAATTGATTATAATAAAGAAAAAATGTCGGTTTTGTATTGACGCTTTTGATTTTAAAAGTTAGGAGTTATATATTTATATATATTGTATGTTTTGTTATTTATTTTTAAAAACTGACAATTGATTTGGAAAAACTTCAAAAATCTGCTGATGTGTTTTTCCACAATCAATTGTCTCAGTTTTTTCAAATAAATAACAAAATGTACACCTTTCAAAGCAAAAAGCATGCTTAAAGCCCAAATTTGAATGTCCCGCCAATGGTTTTAGTACTACATCGTTCCAAGAGGAGGGGCGAGGTAGTAGAACGGGTGTCGGTAAGGGCGGAATCCGTTCTATATTGAGTGTGTTCTATGTACTACAGTCTGGATTCAAGTCCGCTCGAGCTAATATTGTGTTTGAAGACTCTCATAATCGGAATAAACGTTTATTTTTTTTTTATTTCTATTTTTATTATTTTAACATCTAGGTGCTAGTTAGTAGTTATTACTGTTATTAGTGATATTGTGCATCATTAAAAGAACAATGTCGAGAAGATCAAGGAGTCGGTCCCGGCGCTCTTAAAGTGCCAGAAACACTGGTCATTCCAGGAGCCGGAGTGGTTCGCGAGATCATGGGTATCCTCGCGAAAGACATTCCACACTCTCAGATTCGGTGTCTCAGTTGGGAAACGCCATAATCCAAGGGATTAGTGGTCTCACGGGTGGTACCTCTTCGAGAAGCAACAGCGTGGGCTGGCATTTGTCCCAGAACTTTGTCTCGGAGTTCAATCCTATACACAACAACGCGGAGGAGTGGATTCATTCCGTGTTGAAGAATATGCCGTCCTTCATCGATGGGACGATAGGGCTATTTGTTATGTAGCCCTTAATAAGCTACGAGGGCCAGCACAGGTTTGGTATCAGGGGCTCCCCACGACATGATTCTATCAAATTTCAAAACAAAACGCGAACGACACGGGGCTTTAGTTACCATGATTAATTATATACCAGAGGAAGGTCAATCGCTTTACGAATATGTTTATAAAAAGTTGGCTCTTATTCATAAACACAAATTACCAATAACCAAAGAGGACAAAGTAAATTTAATAATAGGGGGCATACAAGACCAACAAATTAAATTCGTCGTGGAAACTGCTAATATTACACCCTGGACAAAAAAATGGCTTCATTTTGAGAAGTCGATGACGTTATGAATGATATGCGTACGCCCGACGAAGTACAATGTGAGAATCATTTTCAAAAAACAACCACTCGCGATATCAATGGTCGTTTTGTAGTTAGAATATCATCTAAGAGAGATTCCCGCGGTTGAAACTTTACCATGTTTTATATTGTTGTTTTGGGGCACAATTATTTAAAAAAATGGACTTTTTCTTTCAGGCTAATTTGCGACACATGCCGCGAACCGAGAACGCCGTACAGGCGAAACGACCCTCCAGAAACTTTGGAAGCCGCTCTAGAGGCCGTCTTTTCGACAGGCGGCAGAGCGTTTTGGTGTGCCAAGGAATACCATCTAAAGGAAATATAAAGGTCTTAATTCTGACCGATTAGGAGAACCTCCAATATTAGAATAAACTGAAGAAAAATACATAGTGGCAGCACTTTCAACTGCTAGAGGATTTGGTTATCCATTTACAGTTCATATGTTAAGAGAATTCGTTCAACAATAATTACGCAGTAAAGGTGTCCAAATTAAAGGTTTCCATAACAATTTACCTGGGACAGATTGGGCTAAAGCATATAATTACCTGAAAAAATACAAACACATCATATTGCTACATTCTGTATTTATGGGCTAAAGCGTTTTTAATACGAAACCAGGTACTGTCAAATAGAAAGTCGCAAAACATTAAAAGGGCCAGGGCGAATGTTAATGAAGAAATCATTGCCAATTATTTTAGAGAATTGGAGGAATCCATCGCCGGTGTTCCTGCAGAAAACATCGTTAATTACGATGACCCCGGAAACGAAAAGATTTTGGTAAAAAAGAGGGTCAAAACACGCTCACAGGATCATGGATACGTCAAAGTCTTCCACGTCCATTATGTTTGCTGCTACAGGAAGAGGCGTATTGCTTGCTCCTTACGTGGTTTTCAAGAGAAAAAAAATTGTATCCAAAATGGGTTGAAAATGGCCCACCTGGGACACGTTTTAACAGAACAGACAGTGGTTCGTTTGATTCAGATGTCTTCGAAGAATGGTTTACGTCAATTGCTTTACCCATACTTTCGACGACTAGAAGGAAAAAAGTGCTAATAGGGGACTATGTAGGAAGTCACCTTTCTTAAGCCTTATAGCCTTTACATACATCGATTTTTGTGTTAAGTGCCCTAGACCGTTTAATTGTAAAGGGGCATCAACTCATTGACAATGAAACAATAAACAATAGGGCTAAATTGTTTATGTCAATTTTATGTCGATTTATTGCTGGCAAAAGATTAAATCTGACGCAAAGGAGGTCATTTGCAACAGGTGCACACCTTACCGGGCTCCGTTACAACGACGAAGTTGCATTGCAAGCAACTTCTTGGAAAAGTATCCTGAATAAAAGTCCTGGACAAAATTTTAAAAAGTTTATTGAAAGAAAAAAAGAAACCATCAAGTTGACCGCAGAATAAAGTCTAGAATTCTCGAAAAATATAATTACTTCAAGTGCAACTTGTCCAGTGGTAGTGGCAGAAAAACAAGATTATGGCGAAAAAGCAGACGAAACTATACTCAATAGTGAAGAGCTGATATTGGAAAAACACAAATTATTGGCTAGTGAGACAACGAGTATTATAAGTCCGTAAAAAAATCGTCTCACTAATGAGAAATTTGTCGAAAAAGAAAAAACACTCCTTGTCATAATTTAGTCAATTTTTTTTTTATATGGTTATGATTTTTATAATGAAGCAACAGAGTATGGAAAAATAAAAAAAAAGTTGCTCTTTAAAAATTTAAAAACAGTCGACCAAATTGTTCAGTGGGCCCTTCAGGAATTTTTATTGATATAGAGAATGGCTACCCAGGAGCTTCACCAGATGCTATGCATAGTATAAATAATTTTGAAATATTTTTATTTTATTTTAAGGTTTAATTGGTAAAAATGGCATAATCGAAATAAAATGCTTGTAGAAAGTACACAAGGCTGGTCTGACACTGCGAAAAGCTGCAGAAACTCACAAAACTCATTGTGTATAGATTGATAACAAAAATAAACTTGTTTTAAAACGAACACACAAATATTATTATCAGGTAATTATGCCTACTGTAACAATGTGATTTTTATAAAGATTTTATAAGTGTAAGGTCAATTAAATATATCTCAAAAAGATATATGTTTTTTTATTTACATTAATGACCAAGATCTCCAGGTGGAAATTATTTTAAGAGATCAACAATTTTGGGCTGAAAAAATGCTACCCCACTTAAATTCATTTTATTGGGATTGCCTTTTCGATAGAAATAAATACTGCGAAGAATCCCGAATGGTTTAAAAGCTGTTGAAATAAAGTAATTAGTATAAAATAATAAAATATTGTCATTTATTGTTACCTTATTATCTAATACGTATCATCTCTTCTCTCCATTTATACTGAAGCCATATGCCTACTGTTTCTATCATTTTAAAAAGACATATCTTGTACATACACTCGTAGGAACAACATAATCTGCGCAGTAAATTTTCAAAATTAAAAAATCTGGTAAAATTATGTAAAATTAAGACATTGGTATACAGAGTGCGCCAGAACTCGCGCCCCAGAGAAAATTTTCAAGTAAGGTAAGATACCAGGAACATGAAAAAAATGTTTAAAAAATTCTATCTGTCAAAAAATTTTGACATATATTTTTTGACATGACATTTTTTTATATCTATTTAATGATACTGATGATCTTGTATATGTTTTTTTACAATTATATAATAAAGGGACAAAAATTTTGCCAATAAAAGCCACAAATAACATTGAACAGAGTTACAATTTAGAATACAGCTTCCTTGTTGTCTCTTTTAATAGCCTATAGCAAAAAAACTTGGAAAATTATTTTTCCAACAGAAATAAATAGAGTCAAAGTGCAAACTTTAAACCCTCATAACTTCGAAATTTTTATAAATATTTTTTTTTAAACATTTTTTCCATGTTCCTGGTATCTTACCTTATATGGCATTTTTCTCTGGGGCGCGAGTTCTGGCGCACCCTGTATACAGATAAAAAATATTTATAACAAAAAATTAAAATTTTGAAATATTAATGTCAAACCACCTTTGCATCTGCTGTCTTACTTTTAATCCTAAGCATTTACGGTATTTTATTACAATTGACTTTGATTTGACCAGATTTAATATACATATCCAAAGTCTCTAGACTTGACAGATATTTTGTCACTAGATCCTGGTCATTTTTAACACTACTAAAATCACCAACTGGACAAAAATAAATCCTCCATTTCTAGGACGCAAGCTGCTCATTTCATACTTTATTCACCATTCACAGAGTAACAAAATTTAATGAATGATATTTTCATTTTAGTTAGTTGTCAATACAAGGATTTATAATTTCATTACAAAAAAACATTTTTACATTGGCCCCCTCTGCAGACAAAACTATCGAACTACAACAGGCGACATTTTCCATATGTTACATTCAAATAATGGCGGCCTTTGTACTAATTTTTCTTCAATCAGTTTAATGTTATTATGTTATAATGTAACATTTAGTAAAGAAGTTGTTATATAACTACATGAAGAAGTTTGTATTACTTTTTAATTGAAATTTTATTAACCAACATTTAATCTAAAAGGAGAATAAATATTTCAAATAAATTTTTAATCATTAAAATCTACACTAACCTCTTTCTTATTATTTTTATAATCTGTATCCGTCAAAAATTTCAGTAAAAAATTAAAATTAAAAAGATTCTGAATGAATTACTCAAACGATGTTCTGACGTTTCAGTAACGCGCCCTTAACCATTTGATTTTGATTTCTTGAAGTCGACAAGTGATACTTCTCTCCTCTTTTTTCACTTTCATTCCTCTAGTAGACATTTTGAATAGTTTTGACGTTTTTTTCGTAGTAGATTTATCAAATTTAGAGTTTCTATTCACACAGATGATTGGAAATTTAAAAAAATATTTTGAAGAAACAATCCAAATGATGAATTAAAAACATATTATTTAAAAACAGTTTCTTACGGACCGGTTTCTGTTCCATATTTAGCAATAAAATGATTAAATAAATTAGCTAAAATTTCTGCTGCAGAATTTCCAAATGTTAGTAAAGCCATTTTAAACGATTTTTATATGGATGATTTGTTATCCGAAGAAGCTATTTCATTAAGAGATGAAATAATACATACCAGGTGAATAAAAAGTATGGAACCAAGCGTTTTTTTCGTAAACTAAGCACTTTACGAAAAAAATAAACTTAAACTAAATCACAATTTTCTCAATTAAATAAATTCTTTTTCCCTTAAACTAAATCACAATTTTCTCAATTAAATAAATTCTTTTTCCCTTAAACTAAATCACAATTTTCTCAATTAAATAAATTCTTTTTCCCTTAAACTAAATCACAATTTTCTCAATTAAATAAATTCTTTTTCCCTTAAACTAAATCACAATTTTCTCAATTAAATAAATTCTTTTTCCATTAAACTAAATCACCGTCCTCTGATAAAGTTGGTTCATTTTCCTCTTTTTTTCGAACTAAGATAGAGGGGTTTTGGGGTTGTGTCAGAATGCAGTGAGCCCCCTGGGGTCGTGTCAAGGAAGAGGACGAGAGCGTTTGGAGTGTTGGGGTCTCCAGACCTTGTCGTACGGTCATCCACAAATCCTATGACTCTATCCTCATGTGGCAAGTAGTCTAAGGCTGTACTTGTATCTCATCAAAAATGAGGACACAAATACGGTCACTCTCGTTGGGCCGGCCCTACCCACCGACTGAGAACTTCAATCATATGATTTGAAATTTGAAATTTTTTTTAGGGTTAATTTGGGATTGTAACAAGGATTTTTTTAAATATGAGATCAAACCGAAACATAACAACGACAATTTATGATCCAATAGGGATTTTAGGTCCTATTCTGGCATCAATAAAAATAATTTTACAAGAATTATGGAAATTAAGATTAGGTTGAGGTTCCGCTACCGGAGCACTTATAGAAAAAAATTCCAGAATTTTTGCAACAATTACCGCGGGTAAATAAATTTACAATTCCTAGAAAAACGATATCTTTCTTTCCATATGATTCAATAGAACTTCATGGATTTCAAAATGATGCGTTAAGTTTTTTCGCCAGTGTATTTTGAGACCTAAAAACCAGTGTTTTTTAAAAGTTTTTTTGACCCAAAATCCGGACTTTACTAATAACATAGATCCCCTGTTAGAATGCATAACAATTGCATCGGCTTGTAATTTGGTTAATCGACGTAATTTTGTAAAACCGAATACAATTGGCATTTTACCGAGGGAGGGTTACCGAAAAGCCGCCAATCAATCTACAATAGCTCTCCACTGGTTGCGTTGGAAAGAGCATGTAAATAGCGTAAGAATTATTCACGTAGAAAATCGAACGAATTGAAGCTTTTTCAATTTTTACAAAAACAAGATAGCCAAAACAATATTTATAATAATTTAACCAATATGGGCATAAATTGGCATTTTACATCAGTCAAATGGCCCCATACGGTTTATTATGGAAAGCTAATATAAAATCTGTAAAAACCCATTTGAAAAAAGTTGTAGGAAAGACTCATTTAACACAACGTGAACTATTCAGAATGATCGCGATAAAACTTGCCAAAAAACTTTTGGGTTATTAGAAGGATTCAACAAGTCCGAAAAACCCCTTTCTATTAGGTGAAAAATAATAAAGACAAATTATGCCCTGTCCACAAACAATCCGTTACTGACCACAAAAATTACATAGACAGTATTTAATTGTTAGTGTTAGTAATAACAACAATATCTAAGCAACCATACCGGAATCGTTTGTGACACAAATTGGACAATTTCTTAAGAAGTCATTTTTTATCTCAAAAAATTAAATTAATGGGTTTTTAGGCTTCTGGAACAATTAGAGAAAATATGACTGCAAAATGTCCTATAAAAACTCTAAAACAATTCAAAAGCGCCCCAGAGGTACTTAAGATTACTTGTTGTATCGAATTTTGATATAATAGATGTTATGTAGCGATGGAATCATAAAACAAAAAGAAAAAATTGCTATTCCACAACCACAAGTTGTAAATACGGATAACTTTATGGGGGATATAGACCAACACGACTCGCTCGTGGAGAAACATACCATCGTTGTTAGAAGAAAAAAGTGGTATAGGTGTTTAGTAATCAGAATGATAGACATGACAATCGTCAATGCGTTTTTATTATACACGGCGCGTCAGAACTCGCGCACCGGAGAAAAATGTCAAATACCAGCGACAATAGGTAGCCAGAAAGTGCCGCCGAAGAAGTATAACCTTCGCTTGCATAAAGTTGCAAGACTCCTAATTCCACCAACCCCAAAAAGATTTCCGAACTTCTCTCTTCAAACATTTGACAGAAGGCTATTCGCTAGAGAGAGTTGTCGCAGTCCAATGGGGTAAAACCCACGAGAAAACGGCTTTGGAAGAATTAGAAGAAGCTACCCACGTTCAAGTACAAGCGACGGGATTATGGTAGGTCAAAAATCACAAATTATACCTTAGACGAAATGTAATATAAAAATTATTTGTAGGTTGGAAGAATCAGGCTTTCTGAGAGCAAGTCCTGATAGCTCAGTGAGAGAAGGTAGGATTCGGCAACTCTAGTGCCTATATAAGTAGAGGAATACCGAAAACTTAACAGAAGCACTGTAAGACGAAACATACTTTTATTGGAGGGATTAAAAGGACGAGATTAACGTCAACATCAACCACAATTTTTACCACCAAGTCTAGGGACAAATGTACATAACTGGACAAAATACGTGCTATTTTGTTGTGTGGACTGTTGAGCACTGCGCACCATCCCCCACTGTAAAGGTACGGTTTCTTAGGACAATGCGCGACGCAGGACTTACAAGACGCCGCCAATAGTGTGTGTGCCCTAATATCCAATTAATTTATAGAAATGTTTTTTAAAGTCTTCTTAACTTCGCGCACAACGCACGAACAACATTATGCGCTGTGATCGTGTGTCGAAATCTGTTGAAACTTGATCAACGCAGTAGTTTAGCAGAACTCCAGTTCAGGCAATATGAGTTCCAAATTTTCTTCTTCAGAAGATAAAAAAAAACTCATAGATCTCGTTTGAAATTATCCTCCGTTGTAACAAGTCAAAAGCAAGAAATATAAAGATGCTGTGGTTAAAAATAATATATGGAAAATAATATCAAAAGAGATGGGAAAAAGCGGTAAGTATTTTAAGGTTATGCATTAAAGTATTATTTATGAACCTTCAAGTTTTTCATATTGTACAACTTAAAAAATTAAAAACAACTTAACAATTTACGAATCCTGATTTGTTTGTTATTTGTAATTAAACCGTTTGTGATGGAGCGAGTTTTAAACAGTCAAATATATCGCTGTACAAAATAACAATTAAAGTTTTGTCAGTTCAGTCTGACAGGCACTTGTTTTTAATGATTACACTTTTTGGGTGTAAGTCACAGTTGTACGTTGCGCACTGGTCTAAAAAACCATAGCTTAAGGCTGGGTGCCACCCGTAACTGGGTAGTAGTTGTACAACATTCAGTCAGTAAAGGTAAAATACTCAAACAGTACGAATTAACTCCTCTGGAGTACGAGTCCGGTGTTCTTAATCTTAAGTCAAATAATGTACTCTCACATTTCAAGTGAAATAAACAAGAAATTCAATAACGAACCAGCGTTTATATTAGTTGGTCCTACAAATACCCAACAGAAGCCGTTTTAAATAAGATTTAATTTATTTAACAACATCACAAATCGCTGAAATTTTACGATTTTTTCTACCGTTGTAATATTACAAACCACTATGCGAAGACGTTTTAACGCCTGTTTGTTAGCCAATAGCAGAGTAGATGATTTGTTACTAAAAGTTTTTAAAAGTTATAGTTGGATTATTACTGTTTTAAAAAGATGGATAGACAGTACCTATCTCTGTCATCGTCGTATGTACCTATTCGTATGTACTACACATGATAATTTACGGCGGTTTTTAATCACTTATTGCGTTGTTGCCTTTTCGTTTTCACCCTCTGCGAGTTTTCTTTAAAACTGAAAGCTGCAGAAGAGTCTTTAACCCTTTGTTGTCGGACGGTACTTTAAAGTACCCAAACTTTAAACAGTAGCATAATTTATATGTGAGCTACAATAGCGCAGGGAATCGGTCGGTACTTTAAAGTCGTTTAAATGCTTTCACATTATTGGTCTAAATTTGAACTGGCGGGTTTTATTGGCCAATTAAAAATTTTCTCTCAGTGTAGAATGGTGAGTAACTTGTGTGAACAGGTGCATTTTTATTTGTGTCTGATTAATTGTTGTGGAAATTATATTAGGAAGGTAAGTTCACAAATTATTGAATTATTAAATTCTGTATGTGTGTACGCAATTATTACCCAGATTTCACAATTGTGGTTGCTGAGAACACCATTTGATTCAGGCGGACCTCAAAGTACCATCCGGCCACGAAAATGGACAGCAGTGGTGTACCCATTCCAGTAAGACATTCTTTTTCTTTTTATTATTATTAGTAAGTTTTGCAATTTGAAAACAGAGTACATCAAAAAAATGGAACAATAATAAGAGACCTCTGAGTGATATCGAACTTTTACAATTGATAGAAGAAATGGTAACCGAAGATATTCCTATAGACTTGAAAATTGACACAGATATAGAAGATGATGAGAATCAAAGTGATACTGAATTTGAAGTTTTTCATAGATCCGATTCTCAAGTAATTGAATCTCTTTATGAAGATGATGAGGAACAACACCAGAACGATACGGAAGAACACAGAATTGAAAGTGGAAATGAAGAGAGCGAAGATAAAGAAGATGATGGAAATGAATTATACACCATGAAGAGAGTGTAAAACCTTCGAACAAGAGGAAGTATAATGAAAACACATCTAATAAAACTAAAAAGAAAAAGAAGATGGATATAGATAGGAAGTGGCGTAAAAGAACTACGACGAAAATAATGCCAGACTATCCACTTGCCAATAAGGATGGGGCAGTAGACGAAGCATTCGTTGCTTGTGAATCAGCAACAGACATATTTGTTCCAATGATTGAACCCATAGTTGATACAATTATTGAACAAAGTAATTTGTACGCGACGCAACGCCACAAAACTCTCAACTTGAAAAAAGAAGAGCTGTATACATTTATTGGAATAAATCAAATAATGGAATATCATAAACTTCCAAGTTGGCGGCATTATTGGTCAACCAGTGCAGATTTAGGTGTTCCAATAGATTCAGCTGCGATGACACGTGATCGATTTGACATGATTTTGAGCAATTTGCACGTAAATGATAACTCAAAATTGCTTGAAAATAAGAATGACAAATTACATAAATTGCGGCCCATAATCGAGAAACTAAATGCACAATTTTCCACAATATATAAAGGGTCTTTCTGTAGATGAGTCAGTTATTCTTTACAAAGGAAGAAGCTCCCTCAAACAATATAATCCAATGAAGCCAATCAAGCGCGGTAGTAAACTCTGGTGTCTATGTGACCAACGTGGTTACACGCTAAAATTTGAAATATATCAAGGGAAAAACAGCGAAATTGAAGAAAAATATAAAACGTTTGGTCTGGGAGAAAGAGTGGTCTTACAACTAACAGAAAGTGAATGGCGCAAAAACAAAATAATATCTTTCGACAACTACTTTACTTCGCTAGCTCTGTTAGAAAAGCTGAAGGCTGAACAAACATTAGCCTGTGGGACAATAAGAGGCAATAGAGAGGGACTACCTAAAAATTTTACACCAGACAAGTCACTAAGTCGTGGAGAGTATGATTACGGGTTTTCCAGCATGGATATAGGAATTTGGAAATGGAAAAATAATAAAATAGTTTACTTTGCGAGCAATTACCATGGAAGTGATGAAGTTATAATCAAACGCACACAAAAGGATGGTTTAAAGTTGGATGCCATAGCCCCCGAAGTTGTAAAAGATTATAATGCGCATATGGGGGGTGTGGATCACGCCGATAGATTACGAGCAGTATATGGAGTTGACCGTCGCTCAAAGAAATGGTGGCACTGCCTCTTTTGGGGTTTGATCGATATGGCATTTGTCAACACTTATGTCATATATTGCAATTTGTTTGAGCGAATACCATTGCTTGAATTTAGACGAAATACAGCTCAAGGTTTGTTAGCTTACAAAAAAAATTATAATAAAAAAAGACGATCTACTGATAAATTGCCCACGCCTGTACAGAAAAAGAGAAGAAGGGTGGGATATTCCGTTACTCGAGATGTAAGACTGACAAACAGGGGTTCCCACTGGGTGCGTTACGATGAAAAGCGTGGTAGATGTGAGGTGTGCAGCATGGATAATATTCAATCAAGACCTCATTCTGTGTGCACAACATGCAGAATTCATCTATGTTGGAATGAAAAGAAAAATTGTTTCGCCAAATTTCATGAAATTGAATAATGTTATGTTTATATCAAATAATATTGAATAAAAATTAAGTTTCCTTATTTTACAAATTATTTTTTTTTCAGAACCGGAAGGTACTTTAAAGTGAAGGAGGTTGGAAATTTTTGTTTTTTTGAAAATTTTTGAAATGTTTGGTTTAATCATCTAGATGGTTCATAAGAATGTGAAAAAACACAGAAAATTAAAATAGTTCACATTTTTTCAATACTTCGGCAACAAAGTGTTAAAATAAAATCGCGGTGTATGCAGCACCAAAAACATTTACTACAACAACTGTCCGTCTTTTTTGACACCCGATATAACTTCAGAGGTTACGGGCAGAAATTAATGCAGAAGTCCAAGCACTTACACCCCAATATGTTTTGACTCACGCCATTAGACAAGGATCAAGTAAACTCTTGTTGTCTACTGCCATTGTTTATATAAAAATAAACTCATAAACTTTCAATCCTGTCAATTTCTTTTAGATTCTGGTTCACAATCGAATTTTGTCACGGCCATGCATGTTAAGATGAGATCATTTGAAATAAATACTCTAATCGACGTCAAGTCGACTCATCCTACAACTCTTATACCGAATATTAAAAATACCATAAAAGAAAGTAAAAACAACCCATTGGTCGATCTTATTATTTTAAAGATAAAAAATTACAAAACAACAACTCAAATTCACACAGATCCAAGTGCTAAAATATGTCGGCGAAATTCTTTTGCAAGTTCAACCAAATAAATGACTAGTGGTGTTTTAGCAGTTATTATAATAAAGTGCAAGCAGAGGCCGAAGTCTATTATGCTCAAACCATACGGAAGAGAGACTAGGAACAATTTAAAACAGCTGTACTAAGTCACTGTTTGTTCATTAAGAACATACAGTTCCTTTTTTCTTCACCATTTCATAATAGTGTCTAACTTAAATTTCAACACGGTTAAAAAGGACGACTCAACTACTTCGACAGGTAACAATGTCATGTTGTAACCACCCGACCAGAAAGAGTAAATTCCATTGCAAGTCGCATAAAAATTACTAAACGATTAGTTCTTAGCACAATAGCTTGTTTATTCGACCCGTTAAGATTAATAACCACAATCACTGTTACAGCAATAATTATTCTTCAAAAACCGTTGTAACAAAGTTACTAAAAATACCGACCGAGGGTACGCAATCAGTCACACGGTACGATACTACCATGTTAAAACTAGACATATTCGGCCACCCGGAAGATAGTAAGTATCCGAGAGTACCCCACCAAGGCACCGAATCGCCCCACCTGAAACCAGCCGGTTATAAAACTGATTACACGGGAGTCTTCACCGAGTTGAAGAACCCCTTTAATTCAAAGAACAGGACTTTATTTTCTTAAAGGGTCCTTTTGTCCATGTGTAGGAAACTCAATGGTAAATTGTAATTTCTTAATTGTAGTTTGTCACAAGAAATGAGGCTTTCACACCAACCAAATATTTCTAGTAACTTTTACTAAGTCATTAAACATAATTTGGTTGGCGCTCCTGTGAACTTGATGTTGACCATGTTGACTTAATACCTACTCTTACCAAAAATTTACATTTCTACAGACAGTTTCAAACATTTCAAGACTTTACAACAAATTACTAAATACACTTACGTCAAACGCTGTAACATGTACTGGTTTAATCGGTTACTTAGTTTGACTAGAATTAAGTGGGCAATCCCTGAAATGACGTAAAATTTCAGTCAAACAAAGAAATATTTATTTGATTACAGCTTGTATGGGCATTACGACCAAAGACTGATGACTATGACATATACATTCCATGTAATTGTAACGATGCATTTTTTTAGATGTTGGAAAAGTCAAGAAGACCACGCTCCGCTGGAAACACGAAGCAAAGGTGGTTAACTCCAGAAGCAAGGTATTTTTATAAACGAGACCAGTATTTACAGCAAGCTGCTACTAATTTGAGAATTCGACAAGCGACTTTAAAGCAAAAGTTGAAATTTTTACAAAGTAACACGAGAATGTTAGGGCAGCTGCATATCGAACTAAATGAAGTCCCTGCAAATTTAATTTGGTCGCAATTACGTAACCAAAAATATAAACCTCGTGGGCGAAGATAAACTGTTGACGACAAAATTTTGGATCTGTCGATTTTTAAACAAAGCTGCAAAAGTTACCGGTATTTATCATAACTTTTAGTTTAACTTGTAGGAATGTACAATGCTAAATAACGTACCTTTCTATCCTGGTATAAACGAGACAATATTCAATCACCACAAAGAACGCGTATCAAAAATGTCTGCTATGAATTAATATTGCGTCATAATGATGACGAGATTTCTCTATCACCGGGATTTCAATTTGCAGATCACGCTCTTAAATACATTTATGATTAAGGGTATTCATAAAAAATGAACGCAGATTGTGTGGTATTCTTTTTACGAGGCGACAACACCAATCTTTAGTTGGTTAAAATAATTAAACAGGTAATTTCTGAAGTGGTAAAATGCGGGTTAACTGTTGTAGCTTCAATATCGGACCAAGAAGGCCCCAACAGGGTTGCAATTAATAATTTAGTGAAAGAGTTTCAACAAACTTCTGACATTCTTGAGGATGATGTCCTTAAATATGAAATAAATGGTCAAGAAATTGTTCATTTATTTGATTTTCTTCATTTAATTAAATGCATAAGGAATAATATGTTTATATGCATTTTAAACAGGATACCTAATGTTGAAAAGGTGGCTTCTTGGTCCCATATTGAAAGGCTATATAAAGTGGACAAAAATCAAGGTTTTTAGAGTTTATTTGTAAAACTCACAGATGCACACGTGGAACCAACTAAAATTAAAAAAAATGAGAGTGAAAAATTGCACTCAAGTTTTTAGGTACACGGTTGGTTCAGCTATGAAGCTTATAGCAGACAAAAGCAAAGAGGTGCCATCGATCTCAAATTATTATCTGGAACCTAAAGCTAGCCAAACTGCAGACCTTTTGTTATTTTTTGATAAACTTTTTGACAGTGTTGAGAGCAGTTTACCGCACCTTGCACCCGGCAAAGAATTACGTACAACAGTAAAAAAGAATAGCGGCCATCTGAATTGTTGTTTACCTATATTACCGTCAATGTATTTTACAAAAAAAATTCTAATATTCGGGAAAAGCAGCCACCTTCTTTAAAAAAACTGGAGACTTTCAATTAGAGGTTTAATTTATTTCCCACTAAAATTATTAAACAATTATAAATTTTCAGGTTTCTAATCAAGATCCGGTAGAAAATTTATATTCTAAAATTCGAAGTGTTTCTGGTACTTTTTTGTGTTTGTTTTGTGTGCGTGGGTGTTTCCTTGAACTTTGTTATGGTAAGAATATAAATTTTAGTGTTTAGGTACGTATAAATTGCAAGCAAAATTAATCAAAAAACAGTTATATTTTTGATTTCAGGTATTGTGAACTAGTGTTAGTCGTTAGTATTTAGGGTATTAGGGTTAATATTAGAACTGTAAGAGGTAAGCAAATGTCTAATTTGTAAGCGACCCGTAATCCCTGTATTGTGCCAAGGTGCCAGAACAAAGAAAGGCCTCGGTTCCGCTTCCCTAATCCCAAAAAAGGGTTGGACCGGTGTCGGAAGTGGAAGAATGTCGTGAATAATCCTAGTTTGAAGGACCATTTGTACTACCAGCTTTACAGAATGAGGTAATTATGAGTTAGTTGTTAATTCAGAATTAATTAATCACTTACATTGAGCTTGCACTGCCAATAATTTACGAGGTTTGATCAAATAATACGGTGAATGAATTTTTAGAGCCGCAACTGATGATGCTACATCCATTTCATGTCATATGTCCGATAGCTTGATCCGCTGAGACATTCTGTGTCAAGTTTGAACTTGTTGATCAGTCTCCAGAGCCGCTATAGTGAGGTCGTGTTTATCGCGCATCATGGATTTCGAACAACGCGTTAACAATAAGTTTTGTTTTAAGTTAACAGACGAATAACTATTCGAGAGCTTGCTGAAGAAGCTAACATCTCTTACGGGTCTGTGCAAAGTATTTTAACCGATAACTTGTAAATGAAACGAGTGAGTACAAAATTTGTTCCCAAACTTTTGACTCCTGAACAGAAGGGAAATCGTGTTTCAATTTGCACGGAATTGAAGGATCGTCTTCAAGCAGATCCGGACTTCATGGCCAAAATTGTAACTGGAGATGAAAGTTGGGTCTATGACTATGACCCTGAGACGAAAATGCAGCGTTACCAATGGAAAACCCCTAACTCTCCTCGCCCTAAAAAGGCACGTCAGTCAAAGTCGAACATCAAGACCATGCTCATTGTTTTTTTCGATATTGAGGGCATAGTGCGTTCAGAGTTCATTCCAAGAGGAACAACTGTAAATTCCGAATTTTACAAAGGCGTACTGCAACGTTTGCGAAACAATATACGAAGAAAGAGACCAGAAAAATGGGCTAATGGCTTCCTTCTTCATCACGACAATGCGCCCTGCCACACATCGCTTCTGATTCGCGAGTTTTTGGCTGGGAAAAATCTTCCTGTGTGTCCCCATCCACCTTACTCACCAGACTTAGCAACACGCTATTTCTGGCTCTTTCTTGTTACTTTGTTTGTAATAAAATTATTCACCGTATTATTTGATCAGACCTCGTACATGGTATCGAATTGAGATTTGATATCAATTAATTGGTCTATTTTTTTTATTAATAATAAATAAACGTCCAGCTTAGAAAATGTATTTACATTAAATCTGTTCCAGTTACGTGTGTCACAATACATACCATCGCAATTTTTGAGTAAATTTTATAAAAGCTAAAGTGGTAATTTGCATATTTTTAATGTAATTGTTCCATCCAAGCACCCATTAAAGCTTTTGTTTAACACATATAACAACAACTGCATTACATTTGCCAGAGTAATAAGAGTAATAAATAGTATAGAAAACAAATTAATTACAATATTTTCCAGGTCACAGTGATGAAAGGCCTGTAATCCAGGCTCGGCCTATAAAAGGCCAAAAACGCGAGTTACAATCTAAGTCCTTAGTTGTTATATTGATTTTTTTCGTTACAGAAACTCCAAGTCTTAAAAGAACGTAACGTAAAACAACGTAAATTTAAGTTGTAAGTGGCTCGTAATGTTTTAATAAAATATATTTCTGTAGAAATTTTATCCCAACTGGGTCTTACAAAAAAGAAAATGGCGTTTAAGGAAAAAGAAGTCAAATTGTATAACTTGGCCAGATCATTAAGGAATAGAGTGCGCCATGATAGGGACTTATTCCTGTTCAGCAACGCTTTTTACAAACAATTGAGCAATTATAAGTGTAAATCAAAAGCAAAAAGTTTTACGTTTGAGAACAAGGCTGACGCCAGTGCTATTCACAAAAGCAGTCCTCGAACGTATAGCCTTCTTTCCAAAATGTTTATACTATCGTCAGAACGCACACTTAAGGCAACTCTTGGTAAAGTTTCTATTCGACCGGGCATTTCAAATCATATGATTGAAGTTCTCAGTCGGTGGGTAGGGCCCAACGTGAGTGACCGTATTTGTGTCCTCATTTTTGATAAGATACAAATGCAGCCTTAGACTACTTGCCGAACGAGGATAGAGTCATAGGATTTGAGGATGACGGTACGACAAGGTCTGGAGACCCCAACACTCCAAACACTCTCGTCCTATACCTTGACACGACCCCAGGGGGCTCACTGGATTCTGACACAACCCCAAAACCCCTCGATCTTACTTCGAAAAAAGAGGAAAATGAACCAATTTATTTAATTGAGAAAATTGTGATTTAGTTTAAGGGAAAAAGAATTTATTTAATGAAAATTGTGATTTAGTTTAAGGGAAAAAGCATTTATTGTAGCTTGTAAACACGGCTTTGTGCTTGTTCTCAACAATAATTTGTGGCTCAAATTAGGATTATAAATCCAAACTTGGCGGCTTATAGCCCCCGGCACTCTTCAAACTCCTCGATTAATTAATACAATGGTCATTAATATACCATTAATATTAATAAAAAAATCTCTTACACTTGTAAGAGTAAAAATAAAGTAATTTCCAGAAAATAAGCACTTTTAATAGCTTACAAGGTCTGTAAAATTTTATGAAAATAACTGAAGTGGTTCCAGAAGAACTAATAAGTTTTAATTTTTGTTATAGAACATTAACACCTTGTATATCTTTAACAAACTTTAAAAGAATATTATTTATTTTTATTTTTTCGATGTAGAATACGTGGTTGCAATTTTTCGCAATTATAAGAAAACACGACCCTGTATATTAAATTTCTGGTCAAAGTCGATTATGGCTTAATTAATTAGTTAAAGCCCCCCCAAGCCCTGGTCATATGCAGATTCGATGGCGTCGTTCTTACGGTCAACTTGGGGTGGCTTGTTTGTCACCCTGACTAACTCATAAATTAGGCTCAAGTGTTTATGTTTCTCGGAATAAAAGACTCGGGTTCTTTTCAGAACTTTACTAATTACCCTAATTATTTACACACTAGAGTAAAACCATATGTGAAATGACAAACATTAAAATGAAAAAAATTGGCCGCTCAAAATCCGTCCTACACATTTGTCACAAACTACTCACATCATAATGAGAATGTTTGTAACTCTTGTTTTTTTAATATAGGTACTATTATCTGTATCTACTAAGCGAATTACACTGTACTATTTTATCAAGAAATGTGATGAATAACTAACTTTCATGACTAGTGAAATTCCATTAATTCCTGATTTTATTTGCTTTATATTTAATAAACGTGGTTATTTATTAGCACCCACTGTCCCAAAGAGTACTTTGTCGGAAGGAAAGGGACAAGATTAGACGTAAAAAAGGCCTACCTTGAAAAGTAACTTAGTTATGCACTAAGTAATGTACTTGGGTTATAAGTAGACGGTTACCTCTTTTGCTCTTATTTTGCAAATAGTGATTCGTTTCACCAGAATTTTAAAACAAAATTTAATCTTTAACAAAAAAGTGGAAAAACAGGGATATTATTTGAATATTGATTTTTCGTAGTGTCTATTATTTGATAATTGTTTAATAAGTATTCTCGCAAGGCTACATGCATCTGGCATATTATTTCAAGGGACAACTAAAACTTTGGCCAAAGTGTTGAAGCGTCTTGGTTTTAAGAAAATAATTACTATTAAGTAGTATTAGTTTTTTTCCACTTTCATCCTTATTTCCATAAATAAAATACACCTTATGGAAATTTCCTTTGAAAAGGTATGGAAAAACGAAAGATAATCGAAAGATTTTAATAAAGAGTTGCGAAATTAGGCACAAAGAATTGTATATAAATAACGACGATAATAATTTAGGTTTACGGAAACCTGTAGCCAAAGGACGAAGACTTATAATAATGCATGCGGGAAACAAATCTGGTTCTGTCCCCAATTCCCTAATTTTACTTCTGGTATGTAAATACAGAAACATAATATATAACTCTAAATAAACTGATGCAGGCTCAAAAACCGGAGATTATCACGAAAAATTGAATTGGCTCAATTTAAAAAAATGGATGATCGCCAATACAAGAAAAAAGAGAAATGGTGGAGTAGCTCTGGCAAAAGAGTGTGACGGTTGACGAAGGTCAACGGTTGCCTCCGAATTCCCAGAACTGTATTCCATTGAGAAAATTTGGGCAAACGTAAAAAACTAGGGCGCAGACAGGAATGTTACCTTTCGGCTGGCAGACGTCAAAAATCTTGCTTGTCACAGGTTCTAGGAAATAGGCGAGCAAGAATGAGCATTTGTCGACACGTGGCCCAAGTTGAAGACGATTTATATTGTGCGGGCACCAATGCTCTAGAAGAGTTTCAATTTATAGTAAACACGGGTTCTTCGGATGAGGAATCATCAATATATGAAGCAGACTCCTCAAGTTCGGAAGAAGAAGAAGGCATATTGAGCGCAGAACCCCAGCCTTCAACCTCTTCATAGGATTTGGAAGTCTCTCCCTTATAAAATAGTAAGAACAAGTGATTTTGATAAAACGATTTATAAATTTTATAATATCAGTAAAAATTGATAATTATGTCATCATGACCAATCACTTAGGAAACATCGAATCAAAGAAGGAAATCTATACATCATTAGTTGAGCTAGTGAACTAAATAATGGTGATGGGCGATAACTATCGATGTTAAACGAACATCGATATTTAACTTTCCATCATCGATGTTTTTGCATCGATAGACTTAAATGTCAGAAATCGATGTAATATCGATGTTTTTTGAATTACCAAATTTTCGATTACTACAAATATTTTTACAATAATTTTTCTAATAAATTTTATTGGAGATTTAGTCACTGCTTATAAATTCGCCTGCAGCGCACTCTTTTATTGCGCGTTGGTTATTGGTATGGCCAGTGGTATGGCTGTGGCAACACTGATCATAAGCTGTCAAATGTCACTTGTCATTCTCCATTGTGTGATTCTCGTCTTGCAACACGTGCCAAAAGAACAGTTTTTTCCAGGTTTTTGCATTTAATTGTACTAAGATTTAATAATTTTACTGCTTTTAGTGAGGTTTGATTTTTGTAGATTATGGCGCCACGACTTAAAAAATCTAGTCTTGTTTGGAAATATTTTATTAAATGCGACGACGGGAGCACACAGTGTAAACTTTGTTTAAAAGTGATAAAAACGTCAGGCAACACCTCGAATATGATGGGTCACCTAAAAAGTGTTCATCAAAAGACACTAACCTCAAAAAACAGGAACATTGAAAAAGAATCGCAGGAAAGTGAAATGGAGGAAGAGGAACCACAGCACAAGCGTTACAAGAAAATTCAACAGGAAAATGCAGAGTCAGAAGATTCTTTCAGTAGCAGTTCATCCTCAAGATTTACAAAATTAAATGTGAACAAACAAAAAACAATTTCTGAGACATTTGAAAACGTAACTTCGTTTTCTAAAGGGGGGAACAAACATAACCAAATTACTGATGCAATTTTATACATGGTATGCAAAGATTGTTTACCTCTTTGCACAGTGGACAATGAGGGATTTAAAAATTTGATGAGGACAATTGTTCCTTTATACAAACCTCCTAGTCGACGAAATTTTTCGCGAATACTTAACATCAAATATGAATTACTCTCAATAAAATTTAAAGAGATAGTTAAACAATGTGATGTTATTGTATTGACAACAGATGTTTGGACTGAAACATATAAGACAGAAAGCTATTTGGGTATTACTGTACATATTTTAGGTAAGATGAAAATAATATCTGAATGAGTACATATTTATGCTTTTTTCATAGAAGGTAAAACAATGAGGCATGCAACTATTGGCGTATATAAATTAGACCAAAGCCATACTGCTGATTATTTAAAACAAATTTTAGAAGAGGCTTCCCAAGAATGGGAGATTCCTATAGAAAAAGTTTTATCGATTACAACAGATAATGGGTCAAATATTGTTAAGGCTTCTTTGGATTTATTTGGAAAAAATAAACATATACGGTGTTTTGCTCACACACTGAATTTAGTTCCTGAAAAAGTCTTCGAAAACACACCAAATGTTTCACAGATTTTGGATAAGATTCGTAGCACAGTAAAGTGGTTCAAATCTAGTGTGAAAGCTGCTGATGAGCTGAAAAAATTGCAAATAAGTGCAGGAATTGCAGAAAATGAAACGCTCAAAGCTATACAAGACGTTTCCACACGGTGGAATTCCACCTTTTATATGGTGGATCGGTATATTCATCTAAGAAAACATATTAATGACATATTGTTAGGAGCCTCAAATGCTCCAGGTGACCTTATTTTATCCAAAGTACAGTATGACATGGTAGCAGAAATTTGGCAGCTTCTAAGGCCACTTGAAGCTGTCACAAAAGTATTAAGCGGGGAACAATATATTTCTATAAGTAAAGTTATTCCAATTATACATTGTTTGAAATTCCAAATAGAATCCATTAATACCACCAGTGATGAGGCGACCTTGTTCAAGGAAAAATTATTGATTGAAGTCAATAAAAGATTTGGCCAAGTAGAAAGTGTAAGCCACTGTGCCGTGGCGACTATCTTAGATCCGCGTTACAAGAAACTACATTTTGAGGATTACATCGCAGCTTCGAGAGCTGTAGAACTCATTAAAAATTACCTGAACCGAGTAAAAACAGTAACTAACAATAATGCAGAAGTTACAGTAATTAATTTATCCAATGATGAAAATAAAACTGCAAGTAACGGATTCGATCTTTGGGACCACCACAAGAAATTGGTAGCTCAGGCTCATATTTCACAAAATACAGCTGAAGGTTCAATACATGCAGAAGAATTTGACTTATTAATAAAGGCAGAATTAAGTCAGTATTTAAAATCTCCAGTTGTAGAGCTTGACATGGATCCTTTTATATTCTGGGAAAGAAATAAACTGGTGTATCCTAATTTATACACAGCTGCAAAAATACATTTACAACCAAGTGCAACTTCGGTACCATCCGAGCGATTATTCTCTAAAGCTGGAAATATAGTCACAGAAAAAAGAAATAGGCTCAGTGCTAAGAAATTAAAGCAAATGTTATTTTTGAGTGGTCTTAATGCCACAGAATGGTTGGAAGTATAAGTATACTTTCATCTTCCAATTTATTTTCAGTATTTATAATTGACACGAATGGATGAAGGTGTTATGTTCCTATATCGAAAATGTTTTTAAGTTTTTAATGTTTATCCATTCGTGTCTTCAACTTTCAGAGTGAGATTTAAGTTTTTATTTTTTTATATATATTTTTTATGTTTGATATGTATTTTGTTTATTATTTATTAAAATTAAATATGTTTTATATTAAAATTATTATTTTTTGCTTTTAATGACATATGCCAATTTTGTGATAATAATCTATTCGATGTTTAATAACATCGATGTTTTTATGATTCTAAATATAGAGTATCGATATCATAGCAAACATTAAATCGATGTTCAAACCATCGATGTTCAGGTTCGATGTGCCCATCACTACTAAATAAATTATTTTAGTGCTAGAAATAGTGAAATAGATACTGTAAATAATTTGGTTATAATTGTTCGCTTTAGTGATGTGAAAAAAGAGGCACAACATCATACATCGAGCAAACTGCAGACCGGTTTCGCCCTTTTGGGGCTCATCAGTGCAGTGTAGCTCGATGTGTGATGTGGCCTCGGGAGTCTTAAGGCGACTACGCCGGTGAAGATTAGACAGTGCTAGCGCAGAGCACCACCTGTCGGTGTGTGGAGAATCCAAAAGGGCGAAACCGGTCTGCAGTTTGCTCGATGTATGATGTTGTGCCTCTTTTTTKACATCAAGATTTGGGCATATTTGTCCAGTTGATGTGGGGGAGCCGGCATTGGTCATGTAATTCAGCGCCTGGCGGGGTATTTGKCCGAGGAGTAGCTGTTTTGGCTGATGTCGGTTTYCCTCTCCCGGTGGGCGTTTTTGGGAGATTTGCTTTGCAAATTCCCAGCCCCCGGGGTTTAGAGGTCTGGATTCTCCACACACCGACAGGTGGCGCTCTGCGCTAGCACTGTCTCATCTTCGCTTTAGTGATAGTTATTATTAAGTGTTGTTAAACCAAACGACAAAGTGCCAGTTTAACTTCGGATATCGGCGAGTCATCAGGAGGATTAAACTTTCTAGGTAGGCCCTCGAAAGGGTTATATATTATCTTGATTAATTAATTTATGCAATAATTTCATTTAAGTTTCTTCAAGTAATTTAATCAATTACATTAACGTGATCTATCATTTACCGTGACCACAAATTTATTAAACCACTTTAAATTCAAAAACTTTGAAATATAAATTTGATTTTTTTTCCTTTCTTTGATCTTGGAAATAAATAGTTAATACTTCCTAAAATCAAAAACAAATAATTTCATTTCTGGTAAGGAAATGCAACAATACTTATTTTGTCGTATTACTTGATTTTCAATTTATTTATTTATTTACAATTTTTGTGATTTGAGTGTAATCCTCAACCCTAAACTATTAAAACTTAACACATCTATCATTAACCTAAATCAAGGGGTTTCTAGCGATTTCTTTGCCTCAAATCAATCTAAAATTTCTTCATACAAAATTTGAAGGTAGAATAATTTGTTGCATATTAAATATAGGGTAGAGTAGGACACATTTCTCTCTCGCGTCGTGCTAGGCGATAAAAGCAAAAGTATTTGTCTTTTGCGAAATTGCACCTGAAATTATAGACTCGTTTGTCGGCCATCTTCATGGGAAAAGTCGTGGTCCCCGGGGATCCTCTTCCCCAACTTTACAAGGTCTAAGCCACTGTGTCAGGTCGTAGTTTCCGGCAGTCGGACTTAGAATGGGCGTTGTAATTCCCGCTCCAACGGCATATACCACGTATATGCAGGTTAGTACGAGATAAACGAGACAAAACAATCATCCAGGTTATCTGTAATCAACTGGTGTCGCGAAATGACAAAGTTTTGAACAAGTCTTTGTCAAAGCTCGTGGACGAAACATTTGTGGGAGAAATGACTTCTACGTTCATTCAGTTATGTTGCAAGTACTTGTATATCCGGGTTTTGTTCGGAAATTATTATAGGTGTTTAGGCACCTGACTTTTACCTGAGGCGGTATTTCGGCACTAGGGCGTAATAGTAAAAAGCGATGCACTTATAAAGGCCGCGAGCATGTTATATTCCGACTCTGGTACAAGTGTAACTTAATAAACGCGATTAAATTCTTTCCTCGATAATATAGGTTCGGACAATATTAACTGAAGTATAGGTTAGATTTGTAATACGTAAATAGGGCTCCAATCAGCTGTTTAAATTCATTAATTTTAAACCCCGATGAAATTGTGGTTACGTGTCTTACAAACTAAATTAAATAAGAATGAACAATAATTTTAACACATGCCAAAATTGGATCAAACTTTCACAACTCTTTCTTTCTGTAATAAATGCTTCGACATATTTGTAAATAAATTACTTTTGTGGGAATTTGACTTTTAATTTCTTCTCCCGTGCGTTTTGACACTACTTTGAATCCGAATTTGTGTTATGATACAGAGATCTTTGAGAATAAACACAACGTAGGTAAGTGAAAATAACTATAAAATTTACTAGACGAGCCAGATAAACTGAAATCAAAATAAAGGGGTAAAAGACGAATTCAAAATTAAATCTTCATCAAATTGCAACAATATCACAATCACGGTCTCACTACAGTACTTAAGGGGCAAATTTGTACCAACATATTATGTTTAGAATAAATTTTACTATTAAGTCTAGTTTATTATTTATTATTATTATTTTAAGGAACAAGATTAGACGTATTCTTCACCAGTTTCTAAGTGACTAAAAAAAAGGCCCACCTTGACAGGTAACTTAGTTATGTACTTGGGTTGTAAGTAGACGGTTACCTCTTTTGCTCTTATTTTTCAAATAGTGATTTGTTTCACCAGAATTTTAAAACCAAAAAACTGGAAAAACACTGAGATTATTTGAATATTAATTTTTCGTAGTGTCTATTATTTGATTATTGTTTAATAAGTATTCTCGCAAGGCTACATGCATCTGGCATATTATTTCATGGGACAACTAAGACTTTGGCCAACAGTGTCTTGGTCTTGGTTTTAGGTAAATAACTACTATTGGTTAGTATTAGTTATTTTCCACTTTCATCCTAATTTCCATAAATAAAATATACCTTATGGAAATTTCCGTTGAAAAGGTATAAAAAAACGAAAGATAATCGAAAGATTTTAATAAAGAGTTACGAAATTAGGCGCAAAGAATTGTATACAGAGTGTGCCAGAACTCGCGCCCCAGAGAAAAATGCCATATAAGGTAAGATACCAGGAACATGGAAAAAATGTTAAAAAAAATTTATCTATAAAAATTTCGAAGTTATGACGGTTTAAAGTTTACACTTTGACTCTATTTATTTCTGTTGGAAAAATAATTTTCCAAGTTTTTTTGCTATAGGCTATTAAAAGAGGAAACAAGGAAGCTGTATCCTAAATTGTAACTTTGTTCAATGTTATTTATAATAATAATAATAATAATAATAATAATGTTTATTGTCCTACAGATGTACATCCAATTACAGGACAAATTTATAATAAATATATAATTATGTGTGTTTTGTTTACAAAGCATTTCCTATTTCCTCTATAAACTCCTTAATGGTGCAATTATTTATATCAATTTCTGCCGAAATTAGATTAAAATAACGTGACATAACATATATTGGAGACTTTTTTGCAGTGTTAGTTCGACATTTCCTAGTAACAAAGTATTGCTGGTTTCTCGAATATAGCCTGGGACGTGTATATTTAGTCTACTTAATAGAAATGGACAATCAATTGTATTATGCGTTATTTTGTACAGGAATATCATAAAAGTAATGATCCTACGGTATTCTAAAGATTCTATTTTAAATTTAACTTGTATTGTTATAAAATTTACATTTCCACTGGGATAGGAAAGAGGATAATGTAAATAATGTTAGGATTAAAAGATTAAAAGATATTGCTATCGAAGACTGGATATCGGCTGTTCCTGGACATTTTAAATTACATTGGCGGAGAGCGTTAATGGTAGTAATATATAGTGATGACGTGGAGTTTATTGATAATTTAAAGAAATTTGAAATTTTAAATGAGTCTATTAAAGGTAAATGGCTTTTTTGCGCGCACCGGTTTAGTTGGATTGGTAGTCATAGATGGTCAGATCATTTTGGGGAAATCACATATGTAAATGATGTTCATAATATCGTTCATCAGCCTATAATGTTTTTTCATACGACGTCTGTTTTAAAGCATAGAAACGTCAAAAACCTACGTTGAACTCTTTCTAATTTAATATTATAGAATGTATAGTATGGTGACCATACTATCACCGCATATTCTAATTTCGACCTTACTAAACCAAAGTATATATTCTTAAGTCATTCAATATTATTAAATTCTTTAGCAATTCTAATTATATATCCTAGCACCTTAAAGGCACTATTAACAACACGTATGGTATACTCACTAAAACTTAATGCTGAGTCAAAAACGATTCCTAAATCGTTTATTGTATTAGTTCTCTCCAGAATACAATTATTTATAGAATAATTAAAATGGCAATAATTTAAACGTTTGATATAACTTACTATTTTACACTTAGTGACATTTAATTCAAGTTGATTTATGGCTTTTATTGGCAAAATTTTTGTCCCTTTACTAAATAATTGTAAAAAAAAACATATACAAGATCATCAGTAACCTTAAATAAATATAAAAAAATGTCAAATGTCAAAAAATAAATGTCAAAATATTTTGACAGATAGAATTTTTTAAACATTTTTTTCGTGTTCCTGGTATCTTACCTTACTTGAAAATTTTCTCTGGGGCGCGAGTTCTGGCGCACCCTGTATAAATAACGACGATAATAATTTAGGTTTACGGAAACCTGTAGCCAAAGGACGAAGACTTATAAGTAATTTTTACTTCAGGTATGTAAGTACAGAAACATAATATATAATTCTAAATAAACTGTTGCAGGCTCAAAAACCGAAGATATCAACGAGAAATTGAATTCGATCAATTTTAAAAAATGGCTGAAAACCCAATTTACCACCGAGATCCGTTCTTGTGTTGGATAATGCTTTTTATCATTATAAGTTACTAGAAGCTGCCTCAACGCCCATTACAAGAAAAAAGAGAAATGGTGGAATGGCTCTGGCAAAAGAGTGTGACGGTTGATGAAGGTCTATTAAAGCCCAAAATCTACGCTCTAGTGATATAGTCAAAAGAAATATTTAAAAAGTTTCTTTTAGATTCAATCTTAGAAGAACATGGGGTTGAGTTTCTGCGGTTGCCTCCGTATTCCCAGAACCGTATTCCATTGAGAAAATTTGGGAAAACGCAAAAAATCAGGTCGCAGACAGGAATGTTCCCTTTCGGCTGGCAGACGTCCAAAATCTTGCTTGTCACAGGTTCTAGAAAATAGGCGAGCAAGAATGAGCAGCGATTTGTCGACACGTGGCCCAAGTTGAAGACGATTTATATTTTGCGGGCACCAATGCTCTAGAAGAGTTTCAATTTATAGTAAACACGGGTTCTTCGGATGAGGAATCATCAATATATGAAGCAGACTCCTCAAGTTAGGAAGAAGAAGAAAGCATATTGAGCGCAGAACCCCAGCTTTCAACCTCTTCATAGGATTTGGAAGTATCTCCCTTATAAAATTGTAAGAACAAGTGATTTTGATAAAACGATATATAAATTTTATAATATCAGTAAAAATTGATAATTATGTCATCATGACCAATCACTTAGCAAACATCGAATCAAAGAAGGAAATCTATACATCACACAGAAAATGTTTATTATGAATGTATTTTTTGTATTGTTTGGGAGAAGTGTAATTCCTGTATGGCACCCTCTCCAAGTAAATACAACAAAGAAACATAAAACTAACAGGACAAACATTTTTTTTATTTATTTTGTTTTTTTTTTTGGCATCTAAGCATGTTAAATAGCTTTTGAAACAGTAACTAATATCAGAGTTATACTTTCAACTGTTTAAACTTAATAGACACTTTTATTACAATATGTATCTGCTGAGACCGATAACGATTCTTCTAGTTGTAAGTCAGCGGATATATCATTTGAAAAAGATCAGCATTCAGTGAACAAAAAAAAATGAAATTAGTGGTCGTCAAATGGTAGATATTAGGCATTTATTTTCCTCTCTATAATCTATCAGACATGAAGGTTTTGAATACTGCGGTATCTGGCGTTGTTGCAAGGGGGCAGTTTATTCTCAGTTGTCTGAGAAAAACTTATTATACATATGAAAATGAAATTATAGATATACACATGTAAACAAGTAGTATTTGACGAAATGATTGCTGCAGGTAAAGAAGAATATCAGTTAGCATTAGATGCGGGGATGTTGTGGACGGTATACCTGTTGTTGCAGTGATTGTCGATAACGCTTGGAGCAAGCGATCTTATAAAACAAATTATAATGCTTTGTAGGGAGTAGGTTGTATAATAGGTGCGAGTACAAAAAAGTACTCTACGTTGACGTGAGAAATAAATATTGCGTAACGTGTCCAAAAAATACTACTTCAAAAATAAAACACAAACATAAATGTTTTAAAAATTGGGACGGCATGTCTATGGAACGTAAGTAGTATAATATTGGAAACTTTAGAAATGCATAGTTTGAAGCTTGGTAAAATAATTGGGGACGGGCATAAAAAGATACGTGACACCAAACCTTACGATTCAAACTTCTTTAATTCAAAAAGTTGAATACAGAAATCATATCTTGCGTAACTATTGCAACAAATTAAGAAACAACAGGAGGTAATATTCATGTAAAAAAAAATTGCGAATAATGTTATAAGATTTAGAACAGCAGTTACAAGTGCAATTAAATATCGTAAAAATGAAGCACCATACACAATAAAATTGAACATTTAAAAAAAACGCCATATTAAATAAACCTAATCATATTTTTGGTGACCATACAAATTGTAGTAGTTATTTTTGTGATAAACTTGAACAAATCAATCCGATTTTATTAAACGAATTTATAAATAGCCCTTTGTATTCAAATTTTAGAAAATATTTGAACCGAGCAGCGAATTTGTCTGCAAGCTTATTGTATGACGTTGACAACAATCCTGCTGAAACATTTAATTCTATTGTTAATAAATTTGTAGGTGGTAAAAAAATTAATTTTTCATTAAAAGGCTCATATGAAGGAAGATGTTACGTTGTTGCAATAAGTTATAATCATACAGGGTTATTTATTAAAAAAAATATTGAAAACAGTTGTAACGGTAAAATTGGAGAATTTACAAAGTTATATTGTAGAAAAAGAGAAAATAGAAGTCTTAGGAAAAACAAATCAAAAACACGCAAGCAAAGAGGTCACCTTCAAAGCAAAGATTCAGATTAAGGACCTGACTCTTCACATAAAGAAGGTATTTCTGATTTATCTCAAGATGCGTTTGAAATCGCTATATTACCTATTTTTTTTAAATATAGCGAATTCAGATATTGACAAAATATGTGAGAATACATTAGGTCAGAATTCTAACCTTGTGTGGTTTAAAGAAAAATGTATTAGATTAACCGCGAGTAATTTCGGTAAAGTTTATAAAATGCAGATGTCAATAGATTCTAGTAACTACTGTAACAGTTATTTTCGATACAAGTGCACTGTTTAAATTATTTTTCAGGTCTGAGACCGAATTTTGCAGCGAAGCTGAAGGAATTTTCTTTATCCACAATCACTCTAGATGCTCTCCACATTGTAGATGCGTATAAAGTACCACTTTATCCACTAATGGAATAAAGTAACTTTATTCCACTGTTAGTAACCAGCGCACCGCGTAACAGCTTATTACGTTTAATCGAAAGCACATTTGGCGTGACGTTTAAATGTCAGTTTAATTTTTAATTAAATTTGGAATAATTTAGGCCTGTGATTGTGGATAAAACGTTATATTGCAGTCGTGTTTTAGTCGCGTTTTATCCACTTAATACAATTAGAAAATACGTAAAAATCGCATTCAACATTATTTCCCTATGTTTGAGTTTAAGACCGGACACACGGCACACCACGATTCTTGAGAACGTGATGATGTCGTCTGTGAGAAGAGCATATCCCCATGAAAATATCATATTCCAGCAAGAGAATTACTCGGTTCACACCACCCGCGCCCGTAGAGTCAGCGAATAGTTTGTTGTGAACAACATAAATGTGTTAAATTGACCTAACCGCAGCCCGGACTTACATCCAATTGAGAACATGTGGAGTTTATTAGTAAAAACAATAAAAAAAGAAAATTAATATTTGAAAACAAGAGGAAACTCTTGGAAACGAGAATGGTTTTTAATAGGTGCTCGCTGCACAAATGTCTAAAATGTGGACCAAACGTGAAGAACCAACTCCAAAAAAGGCCAAGACAGTTTTATCGCTGGGAAAGGTGAGGGCTTCGGTTTTTTGGGACGCCAAAGAAATATTATTGATAGACTATCTTCAGAAAGGCAAGACCATAAACGGCAAATCTTCTTGATTGTTTGAAGGCAGCTATCGCTGTTAAACGTCCAAGAATGGCCAAGAAAACCGTACTTTTTCATCACGATAATGAACCTGTTCATTCTGGTGCGCTTGCAGCAAAAAAAAATAAAGAATTACGGTTTGAATTAGTACCGCACCCACCGTATTCGCCCGCACCATCAGACTTTCATCTATTCCCAAAATTGAAAGATTTTCTCGGAGGAAAAAAATTCCGCACAAATGGTGAGCTAACTTCAACACTGGATGATTATTTTGCAGGGCTTGAAGAAAATTACTTTCGAGACGGAATAAAGAAACTTGAACATAAATGGACCAAATGTATAGAATTAAAAAGAGATTACGTAGAAAAATAAAATGTTTTTGCTTAAATTATTCTCTTGTTTCTGTACGATCGCGCGAATTTATCAACTCGCCCTCGTATGATGAAATGCGGTATTGAAAAGCCAAAGATCTACGCGACTTACCGGTGGCCAAATATCTGTATTTTTTTTTAATTTCAGATAAGGATTGCAAAATTCGATGGAAGAGCATAAGAGATTATTATCAAAGAAAAAAAAAAACTTTCTAAGAGGAACAGGGACAGGCACTTCAAACAAAGATCAAGACAATGTTAAGAGAAAGTTTAAACACTTGCTATTTCTGGATTCAAGTCTAATAAATAGTAGAAAGAAGGTAAAAATTTTGGAACGTTTTTTTTTTTTCTAAATGTTTAAATTAATTTAAGGTTTCCGATCCGTCAGTCACTTACTGCGTGGTGTGAAGTTTCGTTGACCTTGAACAAGCGTATTTGTGAATGAAATATTGAATGAAATTAGTCACATTTGCTGCTTCTTTGACACCAAATTTTCTATTTTTTTTTTTTTGGAAAAACTATGATCTTGAAGCAAAATTTTAAGTTTGTTTCTTAAAGCAGAAGGATCAATTCTGATCGAATTGTTATTATTTTCGTAACCTAGCAACTAATATAATTTTTCAACCACACCTTGAGTTGCCCTTCTGAGATTGGTGGATTTAAGAGTCTAATAACTTTCTTATGCAAGTAAAAATTACTTCTTCGGCTGCACTTTTTGGCGACCTATTGCCCCCGGCATTTGACATTTTTCTCTGGGGCGCGAGTTCTAGCGCACCCTGTATAGATTTAGTTAAGATTAATAACCAATTTACATTAAAAGAATTAGTTTGGATGATAATGTAGTAATTAATACAATTAGTAGTAATTAGTCAATTTGAAGAACAGGAAAGCGAAAGGAAGGCGATTCACAAAAGAATTCAAACAACACGCACTGAAATTTTGCAAACCCCAGACACAAAGACGGAGAGAAAGCGAATCAAAGAATACAACCTGGATTGACCTAAAATCAGTCTTAGGTAGTGATTTCGATAGACTAGAAAATGATTTCGTAAGGAAGTTCGACTTACAAAGCTATAACATAGCAAAAGTGGCTTTTGAAACACTGACCAGTTCCGATTTCAAAAACAACATAAGAGACATAGCTAAAAGTATAGAATACTCGGGATTCAATCCTCTGATCATACTGACGGAATTTGAGAAAAAGTGTCAGGCCGCTTCAAATAATACTGGATCTACTGACATAAAAGATGACTCCGGAAAAATCATATTGACTATTCCTCACAAAGGGGACTTGATATTAGACTTATCCCTTCTAGTTTTAGTCTTCGTTATGAGGAGTACTGTGGCTAGCAAGATCATCGCTAAATCACAAGTGCAATGGGTTGAGATCCTGACACTGAAATTTGACACATATGGAATAGACTACAAGAGCAAACACCCGAAGATTGCTGATGCAAAGACCATAACATTAGCTAGATTAGCAGGTGCAGTTCCTCAGTTTGTAGTGGCCCTTACGCATATGGGTATAGGTAAGGTGTACATCAACAGGGATGATTTGAGCAGGGCATTCGGTCTTTATTATCCTAAGGCGGTTTTGACTCAAATATTCTCTGGAGTGGTTCCGCGGTCTGGGGTTGGCAGCGATTTGCTTAAACACTGTTATGCCTATTCCTTCTTGTTTGACAGAGTGATTAATCCCAATAGGAAAATAACCGACTTTTCAGCATATCTGAACGAGATTAAAACATATGTGAATGCCGCAAACAATTCAGACCTATATTCGGGTAATGATGAAAAAGTATCACTTTCTTTCAGTCAGAACTCTGAAGAGAATGACTGAAAATTTGCAACATTATACAGGTTTTAATGATTTTATTTTTAGAAGCTTGCAACTGAAACTGAAATCCAAAAGTAATGATAATGCCAAATTGTGCATTATCACAATGGACAAAGTCTCACTAAAAGCAAATTTCTTCTACGACCAGAAGAGGGACGAGATCATCAGATTCCACGACATTGACAAAAAAAAAGGATTCAAACCAGCACACAATACGTTGGTTTTGATGACAAGAAAAATTGAAATACATTAGCAATAACCACTCGCATTCTTCATGAATTCTGTTGTGTGAGCACACCTTGGCTAGAGGTACTTGGGATATATCGCCACTAGTGTGTGGACACACATCGTCATCCGTTGACCAGTGTATCCCGCTCATCCTCATTGTAAGCATGTACCTATGTTAAGCACAATAAATATCTTATAATAAAAGGTCTACCAATACAACATGGCGCGGTCATAAAACCTACAAAGTTAGTTTCTATTGTGGTGGTGTATAATATATTAAAAAGCCTATAAGTGACAAGTAAAATGGAGTTACTGAAGCAACCAAAGGAAATGTTATTCAGTGGCGATTTGGCTCAAAATTGCAAACTATTTAAATCAGACTATGAGATATACAACAAATTTGACTTGCAAAGCCCATGATTTGCAATCGATTGTCCATGAGTGCACTACCAGAATGTTGAATATAGGTTTCAATGTTAGAGCCGTCGCGTCTGATATGGGATCTAATTTTATTCAACTTTCTAGTGATTTGAGTATCACGACTAAACACACACGTTCACCCAACAAATTTCCAGAAGAAGAAGGTGAAGAATGCGGCACAAGTTCTCAGTTCTACAGTCCCGTCTGGTTGGAACAAAACTAAAAAAAATCAGCTATACTAATGTTAATATTATAGCTCTTTCAACCCACATGAACTGCGGAGATCTTGAAATCCAGCACCCAAGCCTCGAAAAATCTTTTCCGAATGCCATCTAAGGGGACCCCAAAGCAAGACGCATTTCTACGTGAAATGACGCAATTTTTAAAAAACATTCGTTTCTGACAAGACACGAAAGCAGGTAAGTGAAAACTTACGAATAAAAAAAGCATTAAATATTTCCAGGTCACAATCAAATCAACGATGGACCAGTAGGCAGAATTTAAAGAAGAGGAATGTTAAAACTTGAAGACCAGAAGAATCAACCAAGACTGTTTAGAAAATTCCTTCAGGAAAATTCGTCAGCAAGGTGGCTATTAAATAAATTCAACGCCAATTCAGTTTCTTCTATCATTCAAGAAATTGTGCTGCGTGGTTTACTGCAATGTGCCGACACACACTGTGCCGAGGATGTGAACGTCTTATTGATGCACAACCTCCCGAAAAACATCGACATTTCAGCAGAAGAAGAGAAAGACAGAACAGTGCTAAGCCAAACAGAATCTTTCAAGGTAAAAAAATAATCTTAAAAAAATATTTAGATTTACTTAGAATTTAGATTTTAAACATTTTTATTGCTTCATCATTTCTTGACCCAAAAGAAAGAAAGATTATTCCAATTTACAGGTTTTTGCAGATTTTTCAGTGTTTGAGTTAAAAATAAATAATGCAAACAAACTTAATAGATAGTTCACAAATACAAATTTCGGGGGAACTATCTTCCGAAGAAAAACGTTCACTACGTCAGTGGGTATCTGACCAGGCAATATTTGGGCAAGCACACCTTTGCAACCTGCAAAGAGTACGCCACTGCGATGGATGAACTGGACGTTTCTACACTTTTCACGCACTTCAAGAGACAAAGAAAAATACGGTGGCATGGGTGGTACCACTTTTGGGAAACTTTTAATACCTACAAAATCTTTTAAAGATTTCATCGAGAATTTGGAAGAGGCTCATAAAAAACATTCACTGGATTGCGTGCTCATCGAAAGTCCAAGATCACCTCTTTCAGGTTCTGAAAGAAGTTCAGTTTTCCACCCTTGCTGTAATTTTCCCTTTGAATGTTTTTTAAGGCTTTTTGCTAGAATGCGATGTTATTCTACATTCTCAAATATGCCAATAGGAACTTTACAGCCTCTTCGGTAAAACATCAAAAATTGATAATTCTTCCACATGATTGAGCACAGAAAGAAGAACATTTTACAATTTTTAACGATAAGTATTGATCACTTTTTTTACGTAATCATTATTTATTCATTTTTAGTATAACAAAATCAAAAGGAATGCAAGGAAAAATCAACGGCAATCAAAAGTGGCTCATCCATGCAATAACCAATAAGATTGTAATTCTAACATTAAAAAAAGATAAGTTTTTCTAAAAGATAAGTATTGGTAACACTTTTTTTACATACCTGGTCTTTATTTAATAATTTTTAGTATAACGATCTAAATAAATGCAGCAGCAATCAATGAAAACAGTTTCGTCCAACAAAATTGTAATCAAATTTAAGAGGAAGACAATTTTTACCTTAACCATTTACTGGAAGCTATTTTAAAAGCAGCAAATTTCGTTTTCGTTATTCTAATAGTGTAATTAAACACTTATGAACACATTTTATATTTTTATAATATAAGGTTAGGTTACACATTTTACTAGAGCCAGTTCAGGATCGCCTGACACGCGAGATTAAGTTGTGCAGAAGAGTCGTGGTAGAGTACTTTACTTTGCGTTATTATCTAAACCAAAAATCAGCCTCTCCCTTTCGAAGTGCCTGAATCTGACAGTTTTCCATCGTGTTTCTTGTTTCAACGTTGAGTTTGTTGTCTTGCTTTTAAAAAAAATCTGTCTTTTTCAAGACAACTCTGCTTGACACTAATTTCATAAAATAAGCAAAATCTTCTGAAATTCTCAAATCGGTATTGTAAATTTTTTGTACAAGATGCAGAAATGAAAAACAAAGTCGTTCATAGCCAGGGACGAAACTCATCTACAAGGTGTACCAATTTATGAAAAGAGAAAAAGAAGCTAAGAACTTCATTATTAATCCAAACTGCTTATTCGAGTGGCTGTCAGAAGCTACGGGCGTTTCACATTAATTCAAAACCTCAAGGATTGAAATTTACATCCACCAGAAAAACAATCGCCACACCTGCGCCAAAAAGCACGGCCGATCAATTTGATGAAGAAATAATTCGCAACGTCATTTACAACTTTAGGACGATTCATAATCGAAGGCCGTCAATGCAAACTCTTTTTCAAGCTGTAAAGCAATTTGACGAAAGAACTGACTTCATTTCGAAAAATTGTGAAAAAAATTGTTTTTTCTTAGCAGAAGACAAAAGACAATAGTAAAGTTTTAATGGAAAACCTGATATTAGAGCCAAAAGAACGCCCTTTCTACGACAAATCAAGAAGTATCGCAAAGAAGGGAGAAATATTGTGTACAATGATGAAACATATCTCCACAGTTCTCATACGAGTCCCTACGGATAGTACGATAAAAGTGATAAACATTTTAAGTCTTCAATTGGAAAAGCACAGCGTCTAATTATACTGCACTGCGGGGGTGAAAAAGAATCGTACCCAACGGACTACTTATGTTCAAGTCGGAGAGTAAACCGGGCGATTATCACGATGATATGAATCACCCAAATTATATAAAGTGGATTGAAGAAAAGTTAATTGCAAATTTTGAAGAAAAATCAGTATTAGTCATTGACAACGCATCGTATCATAACGTGGAAGTTGAAGCTGTTCCGACTTCTGCTTGGAGAAAAGCAGACATGTAAAAATGGCTTAACGATCTAGGAATAAGATACGAATAAAAGGAGATAAAACCTGAATTATACGAAAAAATTAAGATTTATAAGCCATCATACAAAAATTACGTTGTTGATCGACTGATGGCTCAACATGAACATTCTGTGTTACGTTTACCACCGTATCACCCACAATTAAACCCAATCTAAAAAAATATGGGCCCAAGTTAAAAATTACGTGGGGAGTCACAATGTAACATTAAAATTTGTTGACATGTAGACGTTGGCCGAACAAAAGTTCTATCATACTACGCACATAGCAAAAGTTTTGGTGATTCGGTTGGCAATGTATGCAATAGTACCAACAATCTCACCAAATAAGCCACTACCAAATCATTCAATACGACATAGTTGGGAGTCGCCAACAGGGATATGAAACCTAAATGTCAATTTTAACGGGTAGTTATCTACAATATCGGCAGAACATGACAATTGACACTTGCTTTTTGCAATATTTACAATCTCCATCTTGTATGTGCGTTGTTTGGTTTTGGTTTTCTGCTTTTTTGTGTGTTGCTGGTACATTTTTGTGTTTGTTTTGTGTGCGTGTGTGTTTCTTTGAACTTTGTTATTGTAAGAATATCAATTTTAGTGTTTAGGTACGTATAAATTGCAAGCAAAATTAACAAAAAACCGTTATGTTTTTGATTTCAGGTATTGTGACTAGTGTTAGTATTTAGAGTTTTAGGGTTAATATTAGAACTGTAAGAGGTAAGCAAATGCCTAATTTGTAAGCGGCTGCCTAAAATTTGGGTTAATATTAGAACGTCATGACGACCCGTAATCCCTGTATTGTGCCAGGCTGCCAAAACAAAGAAAGGCCTCTGTTCCGCTTCCCCAAATCCCAAAAAAGGGTTGGGCCGGTGTCGGAAGTGGAAGAATGCCGTGAATAATCCTAATCTGAAGGACCATTCGTACTACCATCTTTACAGAATGAGGTAATTATAAGTTAATTGTTAATTCAGAATTAATTTATCATTTACATTGAGTTTGCACTGCCAAACGTTAATTTACATGGTGTCGAATGATATCAATTAATTGCTCTAAATTTTT
>NW_025401069.1:724029-758076 GCF_015345945.1 Tribolium madens
AAATAATAATTAATATAAATTAAAGTAATATAAAAAATGTGATCGTATTTTCAGAACGAAATTTTGTTTTGTTTTTGAGTTACGCAATTTTTTTTGTCAAAATTGCTATTTATGTGAAAATTTTTTTTTCAAAAAATTAAATATAAAGCAGATAGTTGTAATCCATAGAGTATAGCTTTTATGAGAAAAATGATTTTATAGTGGGTTGCCATTTAAAAAAATAATTTTTTTGTAGAACTCAAAAACGAAAGGAAATTTGGAAATTTTTTATTCTTGTTAAATCACATTTTTATAGTACTTTATCACTCATCAATTAGTTTTTTCAAAAAATAAATAGTTTAAGCAAAAAACGTGTGGTTCCATACTTTTTATTCACCTGGTATATTCTTTGTTTTAAGTTTATTAATGTTTATGCACTTGTGCCATATTGTTCAAACGTATATTTTATGTGTAGCATAGTGTGATGGTTTACACCTATTTTTTAGTTATCATAACGTTTATATTGGCTCGTGATAATAAATTTTTATTACAAGTGTATTGTCGTTTATTACTCACACGTTTTGTTTTTCGTATTCTTTGTAAATATTCACAAACAATAGTTGTCTGACAACAGAAAGTGTTTTTAGAAACTATTGTTGTGAATATTTGTAAAGAATATAGAAAATGTAATACAAATTAAAAAAATATATAATTATGGGCTATTCAAATCGCCCGCCCGTAGTTTTAGAGTCCGCGACGTCTAAAAGAACGCATTTTCAATTTTAGTGAGTTGTCGAGCCCGCAGTAGCTTACTAAGTTTTTTATTAAAACTAAGGATTTCCTAAATTATGGTTTGATTGATTAGAGGAAACGACTGTGATTTACCAATGAAAGTTTTGGTATCTGATGATGTAACTTTGAGTGGTTTTAAAATTCAAAAAATTGCACGTTTATGAGGTTATAACACGAAATTTGGAACATTAAGTTTATTTAGACATGACAACAACTTGGACGCAGTGTGTTATGATTATGAACAAGGATCGCAAGAGTGAAAAATGAAAAAATCACTGGTTTATGAACAAAAAAAAAACAATCTTCAAATAATGATTATAAATATTATTGTAAAAATATGAAGACAAAAGAAATGAGGCATGGTATCGATAGCGACGAGTTAGCTTCAAATTCCAACTTTTAAAAAACATAGTGTAGCATATGATATTAAAAAGGATAGGCATTTTCTTACTAAACAGTATCCATGGCTTGGATATACTCCAGATGGAGTTATATTCCACAATGTAAGCCCTGAGAGTCTTTTGGAAATCAAAACAAACATTAAAAACAAAATTATACTTCATATTTAAAATTTTTTGATAGTAATACGTTCGTTAAAACTGGGTTTCTTAGCTTCATTGTTGCTCTTGACTCTGTAATTGATATTTAGGAAATTTATGAATGTAAATAGTCATATTTATTTAAAATATTTACTAGTTTATAAGAGCAGCCAAGATAATACTGAAAATTTCTTTAGTTATGATGTAAGATCATGTGGCGGTTGTAATGACAACCCCACTTGTAAGCAATTTAAAACAGCTTATAAAAGACTTTTAATACATAGTGAACTAAGTAAAAAAGGATTTGGAAATTATATATCACTACAACAAATTAGTATCCTAAACTGTTCTTCATTTAAAAAGAATCCATTAAAAATATAAAATGATTTAAACAAATGACTTATTTTATCTAAACATAAATATTTATTCACGTCCGAAATAGTAACAGAATTTATTGAAGAAACAGTTGTACCGCAGGATTTGTACCTTTTAAATTACCAAAAATGTTACAATGCGAAAATTCTGTTGCGTCTTTGTTTGGGCAAACAACATTTGATAAGTAGCTTCATAGATTTTAAGTCACTAGGCAGATTATGCTATCCTAGTAAGGATGTAATTTATTTTAAACATATTATGAAAAATAATTTCGTGTTAATACAAAACTATCTAATTCAATATTAATATATTAAAATTTGTGAATAACGTTACGGAATAAAAAACATTATTTGAAAATCATAGACTAACGAGTATTGCTATTATTTATAAAAAAAAAAATGCAAAAATTATAAAATTATAAAGAACCGTCAATTCACGAAACGGAACTCGCAGCGTGGAACTCATTTGTCTTGGTGATTAAAAATTTTCTTGGTAATCATAAAGCAGGAAATTATGAAATTCTTGTCAAAATTGTTTTGAAATTCTTGGCCAAAAATTGTGTTGGCCAGTGTAATAGATAGTGAATCAAGTAATGAGGATAATCCGTAATGCATTTATTGTAACGAAACATTTTTAAAATCTCGAAGTAAAGAAGGCTGGGGATTAGGTGTCAACAATGCCTTAAATAGGCAGATGAGGAGTGCCGGATGTGACGACTATGATGATATATTTTTGTGTGAATTTTGTAAATCTTTCTAAAATCATCCATTATATCTGCATCATTAATAAAAATTAGTGAATAAATATACAAGTTGTATACAATTACTTACGTTTTGTTTATTTCATAATAATAAGTACCTTGCGATCAAAAAAATAAATAAATTAGAGTAGGCGGTGATTGAAATCCTTCAGATGGCAATCCTTATTTTTGACATCAAATATCAGCGGAAACTTTGACAAGTTTGCGTTTTATTCCTTTTGAGTGAAATAATGTTCACTTTAGAGCAGAAAATTTATATTGCTCTACAAGACGAAAACGGTGAATGGTCGGTCACTTTGAGTTTGTGTGGAAAATTTCTAGCCCAGATTCCCAGCCAATGTGTTGCCAACTGTAGAATTTAATCGATGCCTACTCTTAATTTATTTATTTTTTGATCGCACGGTACTAAAAACTAATATGGCCACTCCAACTATTATCTTATCTTATTTCAATTTTTCTCTGAGGCGCGACTTTTCAAACACCTGTTCATATTATAAGATTAAATAAGTAGAAAATAGACATTATAAATAAGTTTTTTTGTATACGCTCCCGAAAACAACTGTTTTAGGGACTCATTTGAGTCCCGAAAATGAGTCTTTTCCGAACTCAATAATAAAATAGTACGTAAAATGTTTTTTTTAGGTACTCAGTCCACAAAAACTATTTTTCCGAACTAAAAAATAAAAATGGTTACTATGGTGCTGAAATTTTTTAATTAATAAGAGGTGTAATTCGTGTTTTGGGAGCACAAAAAAATGTTGTTTGTAACACGTACACTTCTATTCAAAAAAAAAGCGTATAAGTAGTGAGCCCAACTTATCTTTTAATCGTTGTTACCTAGAAACCATAATTAAAACGTTACTGATAGCTGGATTTCATCGATGTATTTCTCAGAGATTTGCTTCAGCAGTTTTTTTTATACCTAGACCACCCATCTTCCAACTTATTAGTAATGACTACGCTTTTGTCAATGGTATTGTTTGTCGTGGCATAATTCAATTATAAAAAGCAAGCGAAAGTATTTGACATACAAAATGTCAGTAATACGTTTTCTTGGAAACGATTAATTAATATATCCCATTTACAATAGCCCTCAATACGTGTACGCTTTTTTTTGAATAGAAGTGTACCTAAAACGTTTTCGTTTTAGGTTTTAGGTTCGGTTTCACCTCGTCCGAAAACAGCAACAATTCGTCCGCAAAAACAGTGTTTTAGATACTTGTAACAAAAATAACTATTTTTACACTTTTAAATTTTCAATTTAAAATTTTCTAAATATTTTTTTATCGTAAACAAAAAAAACGTCATATTTCCCCTAAGTACGGTAATAACCAGACTCATACGATAATTTAAAGAGCACGCTACACGCTATAGTAATACGCATTCGAAAAATTGGCAACCCTGACTATATACAGAGTGAGTCATATATAAAACACCGTAACCGATTTTCAGACGAAACTCAAAAAAAATTCTCAGATACACTATACGTTATTTGATGTTCTGTTTGAAATTTTTGAAAGATACAGGGTGTTTCACATAACTTTACGAGGCTTGCGCCTAATGTACGCACCCAAATATACAAAAGTCACAGAACGCTGGATACAAAAAATACACATTTAATTATTTAATTTTTGGAAACCCATGACAGTAGTTGTCCAACTAATCACTGTTTCATTAATAGTCATAAACTGGAGTTTTTCAGAAACAATTATCATTTGTTCTATCAAGAGACGGCATGAATATGATTGTAGTTTATTTATCTTAATCACTAACTAACCAAAAACGTTGTAATTTTTGAAAGAGTGAACAAACTAGAGCAAATTATCCAATTTTTCAAAATTTGTAATCGAGTTCGTATCGGAATATGTATTATTGATTGCATCTTACAGGCGCAGGCCTCGTAAAATTACGTGAAACACCCTGTATAAACATAAAGTCGCGGTCTATCATAGTGGCCATTTAATTTATCTCAAAGTTGGCAGCACTTAGCCCGCCACTTCTAGAGTATGGGTTTTGTCAAAATTGGTCGCAGAGGTAAGTAAATTGTGTCAAAAGTTGTAATATAATAAATTTTATATATGAAGTACTCTAACCCAACTTTTTCAGTATTGTCATTTTTGATAGATACAGGGTGATTCAAAAGTGTCGGACCATCTCTTGGGTGGTGACAAAGGACATCCATCTAAGTTAAAAGTTCCCATGACAAAATTAGTTTGAGCCTTTTTAACGAGATATAGCTCTTCAAAGATTAGATTTTGGATTAACTTTTTGACCGATCCGATAATATAATCTTAAATTTAGCTAGCGGAAAAGGCAGATCTTGTGAGACTGAACACATACCTGTTGAAAAAAATCACCAATTTGTGTCTTATGGTGTAAAAAACGTTTAACAAAGTAGCAAATTCAACAATAAATTAAATCTAACAACATCGGAAACAAAGAAACTAAAATGCCTACATGATAATATGAAAATTGACAGTTCTGTTTTTATATAAAAAAAATCTTGAAACAAAAATCTGAATTCATTTTTATGCTGTGCTGAAAGTTTTCTATCACCATTGGAGAGTTGGTCCGATATGTCCCTAAAAAACAATTGTATCTTTAAAGTCCAATTTACACAACTTAGTTTTTACAAATTTCCACTGGGAAGTGGCTACTATGAATTGGCCGCAACTTTAGATACCTCTGAAAGCTTTGACAATTTGTATAAATTGGAATCCTACGGTGAACCTTTGACGGTACAGATTCAGCCATAGCAAGATCATGTTTGTTTTTTTCGTCGTTTGAGTACTTTTTTTATTCAAGGAGAAAAAACGAGAATTGTGGAAACTGTCAAATTCAACTAATGACATAACAATTACTTTGATTTGAATTTAATAAACTAAATTTTTCAAACGTACACAAAGCAAAGTTGACTGTGAGAATCTATTTTGGGTTGCATCTAAAAATCGGTCTTTATTATAAAGTCTGTGTTATAGAGTCTTCATTATCTAAACGTCTTTATTATCTTAATAGTGCAGTTTGCAGTACTTACCAACATTTTCCGACAAAAAAGTGAGTACACTAGTACCTGCTGGTTTAATGACACCTTCTCTACATTACCACTTAAGCCGTGGACACCACGGAATTATCGTACTACACTGGCGGAGACAAAATTTTGGACGATTTGTCATTCGACTAACATAAAAATGTAAAACGGACCTTAGGCAACTATCCTCACTTTCGGTTTTTGTAATTTTTATCCTTATAGCCAGAGAAAAAATGACTACAAATCAAAATAATTAATTGAACTTATATAAGAACACGTATTGCTGGCATTATTGTTTTGGAAAATCGACGCCAAAAATAAATTTCAACTAAATTTTCAGATTTTGTTTTCAAACGTCAATCATAATGACAATAAAGCGTGACTTATATTGACATTTTTTGAACTGACATAAATTTAATGTCCAAAATTCCGTGGCCGCCAGTGTGTAACCAAAGAACTTAAATATATGGAAGAAGAATTGGCGTGGAGAAAAACAGGCAATCGAAAAACTTCTCTTTTGTATTAAAAATTGCCTACCACAATCATTTTTTTTTTTTTTGAAAATGTACATTCAATTTTCTCGTTTTTTATTTATTGTAATTTTAATATACTAAACAGATATGAACTTTTTTTCATTATAAGGTTTTTTTCAACAATATCAAATTATTCAGTGACAACATTGCACATTGTGTAACAAAATATCTTTTCTGATGAATTCTTGATTGCCTATTTGTACGAACCACTATTTTACAGAGTTTTGTTGGTAATCTTGTAGTTTACGTCGCTACTACTGCGCATCTTACAGGCGCATGATGATATTTGCTGCATTGTTGCCAGATGTCTATTACAATTTGGCGCGTTTTTTAGTGGTAATTTTAGTTACAGGTGTACGATTACTACAATTACAATAAATTTGTTAATGAAATTATTCATTTGATTTTATTTGTGTTTTTTAACTTTGTTTAGAAACAATGGGAGGTAGAGGGGTTCCTGCACAGAGTATAATTGTAAATGAAGGGGACATTTTAAATATAAATCAAATTCGTAAGGAAAAATTAACATTTTTGGACTTTGCTTTTACAAACAATTTACAATGTATTCAGTGGTTGGCGAAACGTAGGCTTATTTCAAATTCTACTTTGTGTGGGCAGTGTCAAGTGCAAATGTCTTTTACAAAAAGAGCACAACTTTCTGATGGTTACACCTGGAAATGCAAGGAGTGCTACGCAGCAGTTTCCTTTAGGAAGAATTCTTTTTTCAGTCGCAGTCATTTGACTGAAGTAAATTTTATTGCTTATATACGGGTGGTCTCGAGATTACGCTCAGAAAGATCTTGCACATGAGGCCAGAATAGGCGAGACCGACAACCACACCACTGTAGATTGGTGTTCTTTTTTCCGGGAGGTTTGCGAGGGATATCTAATAGATAACCCAGCAATTATAGGTGGCTTGGACGAAAATGGACATTCCAAAGTCGTCGAAATTGACGAAAGTAAGTTTTTTCATCGGAAGTATCACCGGGGCCAATGGCGGGAAGGACACTGGGTGTTTGAGGGTGTTGAGAGAGACACCGGTAAATGTTTTTTAGTGGAGGTAGAGAATAGGAACGCAGAGAGATTGGAAGAGATTATTCAGACGTAATTACAATTATGCATGTTTATAATGGGTATTATGCATGGCATACAACTTATACATACAGGGACATTTTTTTATTAGTATACATAGCCCTATGTATACTTTTTAAAAAAACCGAGTCAATTTCATAGGATAGGCGACCAATATTTCAAGCTTTTAGAGGGTACTAGATATTAAAATACTCAAAACTAAAATTTTGTGTCAAGTTTGTCAAGTGTCAGTATTGAAACTTAAAGTTTAAAAAGTTAATACCATTTATGATACCCATGTACACCGAAGTGAATCTGGAGATATAGTCCCATCGCATAGCCCCCACGATCGCCAGACTTGGCACCTAACGTTTTTTTTCTTTAGGGGTATTTAAAAATAAAAATTTACACTAATGTTCTAATCACCGCCTCCTTAATCAAATGTATCAATATCCCGCCTGGGCATTTTGTAAAAAATGCATTGGAGCAGTGATTCCGATTTTTTCTTAGTTACGGGGGTTACTAAGGAAAAACTGAATGATTTTTAATTATTAACGAAAAATAACGCAATTAATAAACGCTGGGAAGGAAGGATACAACAAAACAAGATACGCCAGGGAGAATTGATATTATGAGGTTGAACCCTTTAAGCCATAAAAGTGGATATGTCAAAAAATTTCCCCAGATTAAAGCGCCAACGGGAATCAGTTGAACTCACAAAATGCCCAGGCGAGAAAAAGATTATTTCTATGGAGACGGCGATGGTTCTAATGCAACATTTAGAAGAGCTGAAAGAACGTATTCGTTCAGAATGTAATAATATAGATCCTGAATTTATCATGAATGCAGTGGCAGGGTTTCCAAAATCGCTTGGGTTATTGTTTGGAACTGCAAGGAAAGCATTTTCAACACTTGCACTAATTATTAAATATTTTTTATGTTTTGATGCGTTCAATTTTTTTTTAATTAATATTTAATTACTTTGTTGTTTTTACAAGTTTGTCTTTTATTTATCGATATTAAAGCCTTTGCAATATTGGTTGCCTATGCCTGGATGAGCTAATCGTAATTGCGTAATCAACATTGAAGTTGACCCGGTTTTTTTTTAAAATATACATAGGGCTATGTATACTAATAAAAAAATGTCCCTGTATAGTAATTATGTATATTTTTTAAACTTTTACTAGAATTCATATTATCCAACTTTATAGTAGGAATTATGCATGGCTTACAGTTTACACATACTGAGTTAGAGACAGAGACATTTTTTTTAACCTAGTCCTATGTTCAGTATAATTTGGCGTTCTATGATGAACCTTTGACGTTACAGATTTAGCCACAGCATTTTTGTGGCATTCTCCATATACAGAGTGTTTCACATAACTTTACGAGGCTAGCGCCTAATGTACGCACCCAAATATATAAAAGTCACAGAACACTGGATACAAAAAATACACATTTAATTATTTAATTTTTGGAAACCCATGACAAAAGTTATTAAACTAATCACTGTTTCATTAATAGTCATAAACTGGAGTTTTTCAGAAACAATTATCATTTGTTCTATCAAGAGACGGCATGAATATGATTGTAGTTTATCTATCGTTAATCACTAACTATACTATATTTCAGTGGATAGTAGAATTCTCAACGTCACAATTTACGAGTGTACTCAACTTTTATGCACAACGAAGTACCCTTGACAAATACAGTGATCACTTTTTGACAGCATTTTGACATTTATTGACAATCTACAAACAGTTGGTGTTTTAATTAGTAAATCTTGAGTTTATTTATTTAAACTGATTTTAATGTGCTCGTTAACGGAAACTGACGGGACTACAATACATCCTATTTGATTTGGATATTTAAAATAACCCAAAACATGAGTGTTTGAATAGTATTTGAACGAGTTTTACTTAGCTCCAATTTTGGTTAAATAACTCAAAGGTATAAGAAAAATAGTTTTATTTTGAATTTACTCATAAAAAGTAATTGCAAACCTATCAGGCATAATCAACTCAGATAGAAGCATCTGCAGGCAACGTCAGTAGAATGTGGAAATTGCATCCAATAATATTCGTTCTTGCTCAAAACCAAAGAAAGGATCCACTTGGGTTTGCTTCCCCCTAGATAGGCCTGCTTGTGACTTATTCATAGGAGCAAAAATTTCTTTTAAATGATTTGATGAACTGCAGAACTATCGTCACAATAAAGAATAATTATGCTAATCCTCCAACATACCAACACCAAAACACGTTGTATCACAAACTCCTATCACTGAAGCACGAAACTAAATTTGTGATTGTTAACTATTAGTCCTTAACAAACCTTTGAAATTTTCCAAACGTGTTAAGAATTCTCCACCACCTTTAGTGTAAGAGGGTAGGGGTTTTTTTGGCCTGACCAGGGCCCACAGTTGGAACGAGTTAGTATTAAGAAAGTCTTAAAATAAGTAACCGACAAATAAAGTTATTGTTAAAAAATCGTGTGTTTTTACTGACAAAGAATATACAGTCCACAATTTACGTTACAAAAAGGTATGTAATAAAACAATCTTGTTATCCAGTATAAGTCAAATATCTACTAAATATTTGGAGGGTTTTCCGATTTTTAGTCAATCAACTAAACCACTGCACCACTAAGGGTTTCCTTGAAGCAACTGCGTTTCAGTTGGGAACAATAAGTTGTGAGGCAAATTACCCTTCTATGTACAAGGTGCAAGGTATGTTTCATAACAATTTTGTTAATTAAAACTATGGGTGTGGCTAAAATGTTTGTTATTATCAATAACGATCTTTGATTTATTAAGAAAAACCAACCTTTTGTGCAGCATTCAAAAGTTTTATTTGTAAATTGATAACTGCCACAAACACCATGGACATGATTAACAGATTCTAGCAAGAAGATGCTTTTCTTCTTACAAATCTTTCATATCAGAGGTTCGATCAACGTTTTGAACAAAATTCCTGGACTTGGGTTTGGTGTTACAACTTTTAAATTCATCGACACTTTTTTATCGGAGGTAATCTGAGATATTCACTGTTTCATCCAAAAACAAGCTTCGGCTTAAAATGTATTTTATTACTTGAATATTCTGAACAAAATACGAGATTGTGCCCTAAAATTTTATTAAACCCTAAAACCATCGTACATAACCTTTAAATTCAATGCAAGAGAAAAAAACAGCACTGCCACCTTTAAAAAATAAAATAAAAAATCATGGCTACGAGAGTCAACACAACTTTGGTAAAACCGCTAAAAATCCTGTTTATCAAATTCTACTATCAACTGAAATAGATAGTAACTAAAAACGTTGTAATTTTTGAAAGGGTGAACAAACTAGAAAAGATTATCCAATTTTTCAAAATTTGTAATCGAGTTCGTATCGGAATATGTATTATTGATTGCATCTAACAGGCGCAGGCCTCGTAAAATTATGTGAAACACCCTGTACAAAGATCATGCTAGTTTTTTTTGTCATTTGAGTACATTTCGAATTCAAAGGAAAAAAGTAAAATTGATGACACTGTCAAATTTAATGCATAACATATCAACAACTACTTTGATTTAAATTTAATAATTTAAGTTTTTCAAGCGCAACAAAAGTCAAGTTATCTGTGAGAATGTATTTGGAGTTGCGTCTGAAAATCAGTTAGGGTCTCTATTATAAATGACTCACCCTGTATATTTTTTTAGAATTTCGTATATTCTTGATGCTTTTACCAGAATTCCTCTTGAGTTTATTTGTTATTTACTAATTAAGTGGTTTTAAAAGATTTGAATATTAGGTATATTCTACCTGGCTCCATCATAATGTCTGATGGTTGGAGGGCCTACAACAATGTGAGAAACATCGGTGGAGACCTATATGAACATCAAGTGGTGATCCATGAAGAAAATTTTGTGGATCCCAATGATCCGAATGTTCATATACAAAATGTGGAAAATATGCGGATGCGTGCCAAACGCAAATTACGCAAGCAATTTGGTACTTCGGAGGTTCTTTTTACGTCATACCTCCATGAATTTAAATGGAGAAACCACTTTCACCAATCGCAAAATATTTTTGGTGAATTTCTCGTTTGCTTGTGGGAACAATATCCCCTTTAGTTCGAGGGCCATTACTAAATTGCCCGAGATAATTAACATCTAATAATTCACGTGGTGGATAAATAATTTTATTCCTTTCTAACTATTTTTGAATTTTTTTGTTTTCTAATTTACAACAAACTGTACAAAATTCGACGTTATAAGCTTGTATTTTTAACAGTTGGTGACTTATTTAGTGATAGAATAGATTGATTGTACAATTAGCATTTTTTCTTTATTCATTCTTTTTAAAGAACATTAAAGGGAGTTATGAGAGGGAATTAAAACTCGTCAAAGTCCCATGAGAATTATGAGTATGTTTATAGTTACCGTAAGTAAAACAATACAGGGCGATTCAGATAAGATAATGAGCCTGACGATCTGGCGATGCAACCCAAAAAAACAAATTTCATTTACGTTTCGATCAAATTTTAATTACGATTTGCATTTGCAATCCAAGTTATCTTATGTTGCTCTAATAATGCTTTGACAAGCAATTTATGATTCAAAAAAAAACTGTTTGCCTACCTTTAATGTTTCATTGTTTCATACATTTTGTATTGGGTTTACACCGAAAAGACTTCTCTAATTTCTCTACCATTCCGCGAGAACTGAATAGCACTAATAAATCGTTCTCTGCACTGATGTCAGAGTGACACAAGATGATAACTTGGATTCAACTTGCAAATCTTAATTAAAATTGGATCAAAGGCGTAAATGAAATGTGTTTTTTGGGTTGCATCGCCAGATCGTCAGGCTCATTATCTTATCTGAATCGCCCTGTATTTGACTATAATTATTACTTTAGGATGAAATAAATATATTTAATTATAAACTCATCGATTTTTTTATTATTTTTTATCTACATGACAATTAACGCTATTTTCGTCTGGTAGATGGTAAGTTGGTAATTTTTTGTTATTTAATAAATTATAATTGTAAATCTTGCTTGATTTAATACAAAAAATACATGTGAATCGACGCGCCAAATTGTAATAGATACCTGGCAACAATGCAGAGTATTTCTTCATGCGCCTGTGAGATGCGCAGTAGTAGCGACATAAACAACAAGATTACCAAAAAAAGAATTCTGTATTAGGTACACTGGATTCCCGTCACAAATTTGGAGCCAAAAAGCGCCCCTTTTTCGGGTACTATTGTTGTGCAAAGGTGTATGTTGGTTGCATAATTTAGTACGACTTGCAAGTACCCATAGCAAAGCCAATATGGCGGCACCAATTCTCCTTCCATCTATCGTTGTTCTTTGATTTCAACCAACTGGTCTAGATTAGGGTTGAACATTACCTTGATGTGCATGTTGACAGAGATCTTCTCGACTTGGATGAAGGAGACATGGAACAAGACGGCGACGACAAAGGCTGTGTTGAAAGACGACGATTAGAACGAGACCGCACGTGGTTGTATTTATTCAGCTGCTTCTTTAACTTCCACAGTTTCCTAGCTAACGTTCTTGCACTTTTAGAATGTCCCATTGTTTGTAGACCGCGAATATAATAATAACAAAAAACACAAAATTCTCACAGACGCGCTAATAAACGTTGTCTCTGACTCGGGCACAAAACACAATGGCGTCACAGAGTAGGTATTGTAGGCATCAGTAGTACCGATAATTGGTATCTGCTGCACCCGAGTGGGGAATAGAGGTACTACCAATACGCGCTATTAGTGTGACGTCAGCAAGGTACGTGACTGTACCTTTGAAGCTAAACAAATAAAAGTTTATTTCTTGAATCCTGGACGTGTGGGGAGATTGTTTCTGAGGAAATAGTAGCTATGAAAAATGTGTGTCGTTTCGTAATGGTTTTAACAATTGTAGTCAACATTTCTGTAATTTAATCTATTCTAACCTCACTTTCTGTGTACTTCAAAAATATATGTACAGCATTGCCAGAATGTTGCAAACGACAGGAGTGGATAGGTCGTACCAAAACAAAACAAAATAAAAAATATGAACATTTACATAATGTGTATTTGGCTGAGAATATAAATTTTACAAGTTTACAAGTAAATATAAATATCTAGTAAAAAAAAAATCTAGTATCAATTTGGTACTCTAGTACAGTTAGAGACAAAATACTTTGGTCGTCAATGTCACTTGAGTGACATTAAATTGTAAAGCATGCTTTAGGACTGTTAACCTTATTTTTAGCTACTGTCAATCATAGTTAACAAGTTTTTGATAGGAAAATATAATAGCTGTCATTACGTTAAAATTGTCATTCATTTTAACGTTAAAGCTTGAATTACATTAAAGTGTCAGAAAAGTGACGACCAAAGTATTTTGTCTCCAACTGTATCACAACTGGCAACACTGTAGGTATGTTTAGCTGCAGTACAGTCGCGTCTGTGACGTCACGTCTAATAGCCCGTATAGGGCTAGAATTTTTACCGATATTTCGTTGATACATTATTCTCGTTTTCATTTTAATGTGCATCAAAGTAGTTGTTGAAAAGGATTATTTTAAGGTGGGAACCATAACGATCTTAAACTCAAACTTCCCTAAAAACTATTTTTACAAATAAATGTGTACAGTCGAACAAAATGAAAATGACGCCTCAATACCTAAACCAGCCTCTGCTGGGTGCCGACCCTTCTAACCGCAAGCAGGCAGGGTCGTAAATTATCGGATTGCAAACTTGACATAGTTTCAAGATAAATTTCTTTAGGGGACGGCTTACAGAAAGCTTAATTCAAAATTCAAGTTTAATTCAAAATTAAACTAATTCGAATTAAGTTGCCATTTATTTTGCATTGACAAAGGTCAAGTTAAATGAAAGTGTATTTTTTTTAATGAAAAATTTAACAAACCATTTCTTGAAGAAAATTATGCATTAATTAAACATTGACGAATAGACAAATCATTATTTAATAATTTTTTTAACTACTTTTCAAAATAAAATTATTTTATAAATCAATTAAAATACAAAGTGATTCACAATGACAGTATATGTTGGCAATCCTGACAGTTTATCAAAAAAATGTATTACATTAATAATAATTTGTTTTCTTTGTAAATTGTAAATTTCGTCTTATTAATGCATAATTTTCTTTAAGAAATGGTTTTTGTTAAATTGTGTATACAGGTGCTCCAGAACTCGCGCCCCAGAGAAAAATGTCAAGTGCCGGCGGCAATGGGTCGCCACAAAGTGCAGCCGAAGAAGTAACTTTTGTTTGCATAAGAAAGTTATTAGACCCTTAATTCCGCCAATCCCAGAAGGGCACCTCAGGGTGGAATCGAAAAATTATATCTGTTGCTGGGTTACAAAAATAATAACAATTTGCCTAGAATCTTCAATAAATAGTTGGTCTACTGTAATTTTCACATCTGTCATGTGTTGACATAACACGTTATTTTCGAATATTTTTCTCCCTGAAGAGGTTGTACACGAGTGTAATGGTTTGAATTTGTGTTAGATGTCAATTGTGTGGTTTAAGTTAATAAGTTTTAACCATGAGATTAGCCGCTGATTATTTGGAGATAATAACCACTTTTGGAAAGTGTTGGCGTAACGCCAGGGAGGCAGCTAGGATATTTTCCGAACGTTTTCCTGACAGAAATCGCCCATGCTATAAGGTTACATTGAGAGCCATTGCCAAGGTGCAAGAGCGATCAAGTCCTACCAGACAGAACAGAAATTAGAGGTGTTCCCAGAACGGCGCGCATAGTTGAAAATGAAGAAGCTTTTCTTGATTTTTTAAGAGGGCACTAAGTAGATGCATCAGAGAAGTTGTAGTCATTATAACTGACATACTCGTATTAGGGCAGAGGAAATTTCAAATGCTTTGTTTCCGTGGGCATTTCAGCAATGATTTCCAGTAAATTTGTGGACTGTTGAGGAATATCAACTAATTTCAATGTCAATATTGCAATACTCTTGTGGATTGTTTAATGAAAAAGAAAGCAAGGGGTCTTAGTGCAATGTGTGTTTTTAGGTTACAATTACATTACCGAACAAAAATACCTTGGTAAATCTACAATTATGACAGTAAAAATTATCCTAACCTGTTTTGTTCAAGCACAAATTTTTATAAAAAGTACATTTTTCTGTTAGTTTTGCAATAAAGTTAAGAAACTGGCGTACATTTTTGTCTTTCTGGTTAATCTAACTCGCTTCTAGCATTAGTTTTCGGCTTGTTGTCTGTGTCATATCGAAGAAAAAGTTAAGGAGGAACAATGCTTCTGAAGAAAACATCTAAAAGTATTAAAATACTTAGTTGTTGGTTCATCGCAATGGAAATCGAGTTTTCAAACATTTTCAACGATTTCGTCTCATTATACTTGTGCACAGCATCTTCAGCGAGAAAAATATTCGAAAATAGCGTGTTATGTCAAAAACATGACAGACAATTACAGTAATCCAGCTATTTTTTAAAATTCTGGGCAAATTGGTATTATTTTTGTAACCTAGCAACGGATATAATTTTCCAATCACACCCTGAGGTGCCCTTCTAGGATTGGTGGAATTAAGAGTCTCTCAACTTTCTTATGCAAACAAAACTTACTTCTTCAGCTGCACTTTTTGGCGACTCATTGCCGCCGGCATTTGACATTTTTCTCTGGGGCGCGAGTTCTGGCGCACCTGTATATAAACCTAAACATTTTTATTTAATTTAAAAGTATTACAATTATCAAAAAATAAATTTTGTATCAAAACTAAAATATTTGAAATAATTTTATCGTTTTTTTCTTAGTTTAATTAAATAAAGAATTTTGATTTGTTTTCAATGACAATTACAAAACTAATAGAAAACTTAGGGCCGGTTTACAGAACGTGTAAATCGCAATTATATTTTAATTCGCGATTAACTTGACATTTGTCAATGCAAAATAAATGGCAACTTAATTCGAATTAGTTTAATTCTGAAGTAAATTTTAATTTCGCTTTATGCTCAAAGAATTAAACCACTCGCGGTAGAGGCATACGTGGAATTAAACCTTCTTCGCGCAAATAAACAATGGTTTAATTCATTTGTTGTTTTACATAAAATCTAATTTAAAATAGAGAAAGCCTATTTCGTTCAAAAATTATGTTAATTAATTTTATTTTGAAAAACAGTTTAAAAAAATATTAAGTGATAATGATTTGTTTTTTGTCAATGTCATTATTAATGCATAATTTTCTTTAAGAAATGGTTTGTTAAATTTTTCATTAAAAAAATTTAATATTTCCTTTTAATTAATTTGACGTGTCTCAATGCAAAATAAATGGTAACTTAATTCGAATTAGTTTAATTCTGAACTAAATTTTTATTTCGCTTTCTGTAAACCGGCTCCTAAAGGAATTTATTTTGAAACTACGTCAAGTTTGCAATCCGATAATTTACGACCCTGCCTGCTTGTGGTTAGAAGGGTCGGCATCCAGCACGGGCTGGTTTATTGAGGCGTCATTTTCATTTTGTTCGACAGTACCTCAGGTAGCAAAAATAATTAAAATCAACAACGTAATTCACATAGCGAAGCAAGCATAAGATTTTTGTCATTATTGATGTGATTAGATTTGTTCTGAATGACATTAATGACATTTTTTGTGTGAATCGGCCTTTAAATTAAAGATTCATTTAGACTACTACAACCAACTTGATGCACATTAGCTAATATGAAAAAGAGTATATTAACCCTAGGATACAACCTACAGCAGATTTACATAACGTGGGTGAAAAGTACTACTCTAGAGCATTTTGACGTTATTTTGACAACTGATATTTGAATTATGTACAGGTAATTTGTCACGTTTATGTCATTTTGACTTAAAAAATAGCGTCACTGACAGAAAAGTTTAATTGTCAAATGTCAGTCATGAATGTCACGATGACACTAAAAGGTAGTTTACACTTTTACAGTGAACTTTTTGAAGTGACAGAAAAATACTGCCCGAAATTTTAATTCCGTAACTGTACCTAAGTTGTATTATTGTTAAAATTAAGATTGTTTATTTAAACAAACGCTTTATTAACATTTTTTACTTTTATATCTATAGTCTATACAGAGTGTTTTTTACAAATAGGTTTGCTACTTGTACAGTCGAACAAAATGAAAATGACGCCTCAGTAAACTAGCCCCTGCTGGATGCCGACCCTTCTAACCACAAGCAGGCAGGGTCATAAATTATCGGATTGCAAACTTGTCGTAGTTTCAAGATAAATTCCTTTAGGAGCCGGTTTACAGAAAGCGAAATGAAAATTTAATTCAGAATTAAACTTATTCGAATATACAATATACAGGTGTTCCATTAAAAAAATTAAAGTTAATGACACTACCAGTGAAACAAAAAACAGCATTAATTTAGCATCTATACCAAGCGATAGATGACAAAAAATGTTCGACTTTGTTCCAAGAAATATTGTCGTAACTTTAAAAATAATGGAGTAGTTATGGCTTCGGGCATTTTTCATAATACAGCCTGTATAAAAAGGGGGGACTTGGTGTTGTAGAAAAGTGATAATTGTAACAAAATTGGACTACATAAAAAGTTAAATGACAGGTTTGTGGGAAAATTGAGACAATCTTTGAAGCTGACAGAAGTGTGAAAGAAATACAAGGGTACAAAAATTTCAGTACTTTTAGTACCTAGATCAAAACAACAAGCCAAAATACATGTGTGATATTTAATTCGTCTTTTATTTAATAAAGTAAAAACGAATTTTAACAAAACTTTAACTGTTGTTCTCAACAGACCCATTTAGCAGTAATAATAGTAACACTTTGTTTAAAATTATTATAAAAATTTACTAAAATATGGTGTAAAACATCAACAACAAAATTATATTAATTACTAATTGGTTTTCTAGGAGACAAAACCATGCTTCTTGGCGTAAAAGTATCACATGGCAGATCTTGTTTTTTATGAACCCTTCTTACATGAGACCTTAAATTGTCTCTCCTCGACGATCGGTAACTACAAAAGGGACACAAATGCGGCTTTTCTCCTGTATGCATTCGCCTATGTTGGATGAGCTAAAAGTAAAGTTGTAATTAAAAGTAAATTCAACCCAAACACAGTCGAACCTTTTTCAATTGAATGGTTTTAAATTTACAAATATCACAACAAAAATACTTGTCTTGTTTATGCTTCATCATGTGAATCGAGAGAGTCTCCTCGCTTCTCCTATCTTTGCCACAAACAGGACACGAGAGGAGTTTTTTGGTCGATTTGTCTTCGCACCACCTCAAATGATGCAAAAACGCCTTTTCGGTGGTGCATGTGTAAGGGCATTGCTTGCACCGATATTCCTCTTTCGAGTACCTTTTATTTATTACAAAATTAAATTTTAAAACGAGTAAAAATTTCACTAACCTAACTCTTTGAATTGCTTTTTTCTGCTCAACATCCTTTTCACCTTTTTCGTCATCTTCAGGACTATTAATTTCTTCATCAACTTCATCTTCTTCTTGAATCGCCACACTACTCTCCGAATTAATTGAGGAACTTGTGTCGCTGGAAGTGACGTAAGGAGTAATTACTTGAATTCCTTCAATTAGCGGATTCGGTTGAAAACACACCGTCGTCGGATTTATCAAAATTTGGTTCCAAATCCCCGAAAATTCCATCACATTTGGGGCAGTTAGTTTCCTATTTGTTCGTTTTTGTACATTTCAAATAATATATTATATACATTATTGGAAAAGCCGAGATCACAGGAAGGAAATTCAGGTCAGGTGTGTCTATTTCATCTCGCAACAAGATGTTGTTTACAAGTGCGTGAATCGGGTTTTTTGAGGGATGGTCAAGACAATAAATAAAAAAGTGTAAACAGCGCCAAATTGGAATTGTAAGGGAGAAGAAACACAGTTTTGTGAAACTTGTAATATTGTAATTGAATCGATAATGTGTATTTATAATGTATTACAAGTTCTAGTACTTAACTTGGTACATAAAACAATGCAACATAGAACACAAGACATTTAAGTTGAATCGACTAAAATTAAGGATTTGGTCAAATAAACACACAACAACGAGGTCATAAATTAAATCCACTTTTAGAATGACAGAAATCTTTCTACTGAAAAATGTCTAAACAGTTTTAGTTAATTGTGAAACAAAATGCTTAAAATTCCCTTAAAACACTCAAAGGACAAGAAAGTAACAAATTAAAAATAAACATTAACCTACTTTACGCTGTCAATAACTATATTTGGGTCAATAAAAACTAAAACTAAGCTAATTGATTCCTGAAACTGTAATAATTTATTTCAGTTTATTTTAATATCATATTATTTAAATAGCTGTTTCTGTACTTATCCGCTGATTTGTAATTGTGGTTTGTACTATTTTTGACATCTCACGTTGTACATTTTTTTAATTTAGATTTCTAATATCAGGGTTTAATAAATAGATGATGTATATTGGTAGAAAGTGATGGAACTAGTTTTTTCATCTCGTGTACGTAGTTTCTCTCTTTTTACCGAGGGATTTCTTAAGTTTACCAAACCCTAATATGTGTTCAATTAAATTTTTATTCAAAGTGGACTGAAATTAAGGTGGCAACATTAATAATGTTAGATATACCTACAACTTAGTCATTTTCATAAATGATTGTCACAAAATTAAGATATAAGATTGTTCATCTACAGTCACGCGGTAACTTCTACCTACAATATTCAACTTCTAGTCACAGGCTACTTTAAACAGAAATTTAATTGAACGCATGATACAAAAACTTTATAACCTTCAAACTATAAGTAATCTCAACTGAACTAATAAGCGGAACATTTTAAAGTAAATTAATTGCTTAGAATGGCAGTTTATATGTGTCAAAATTGTAACATACATAAGAGTAAAAGTACGAGTTTAAAATAAGATTCAATATTGTCAATTCAAGCTGTCATTCTTGACCACCCAGTAATTTGAATTTAATTTGAAAAATCGTCAGTGACATGAACAAAAACTTAACTACATATGTTTCATTGTTTTAACGAATTGTTTAAATTAATTGATTTAATGTAAGTAATTAATTATTCAACTTTTTTGAATATAGAACGGTCTGTCATCACATGAGATGAACTTTGTATACTATTTGTTGCAAATTGCTAGGAATAGTCAAGTACAGTGCGATCAAAAAGTCTTTCAAGCAAGCGTAGAAATTTAAAACGTATGTCTGTGGAAGATAAAATGTCACAATGACAAATGAGAAATGTTAAAATATTTTTTTATGTAAATTATTACAGGAAACCGTGGTGAACGATTTTCATGAATAAACATCAACAAAATCTTATTTTAGTTTGTTTTGAGACGTTTCATAAAATAATTCAATTTAATTAGCTCAATGTTTTAATTTTTATAAAATAATTTTTTGACATCTAGATAACACACGAACTGCCATGCAACATACGTCCTCAACTAGGACGCCTACTTGCTAGAAAGACTTTTTGATCGCACTGTACAAACCGTCATAAATCATGTGTTTCTAGGAAACAGTCAGTGTGATATACTAAATAAAAGTCATTTTCTTACCAATTAGAGAAATGTTACCATGCGACCAATTCAAGTCTAGCACATAAACTCTATTTACAGAAAATAGGAACAGACCTTAATTTTATATTCAAATATAGTTATTGACAACATATATTTTCCCAACTTGATTCATTTCATGTAAAAATATTTTTTTAATGTTTGATAAATTATTTATAAAATCGATTTTATTTGTGAGCTCGTTGGTTTTAACCAATACTTGTGCCTTCACCCCTCGACTAACGGCACATAAATCGAACAAATTGCACCAATCGAATTAAAATTGAATCGAAGTCTTATCTACGTTAAGCTTTCAGCTTCTATATTTGTGTGAAGTTTCATTTATATTTATAATAAAACAATGTAGTAATTATGATATGGATTAGCAAAACTATCTAATAGTAGTTTTAAATACAAATTCACTTATTGAATTGTGAACATTTGCACAACGTTTTGTGCTTTTTAAACCAAACGACTTGCATGATTTCTAGAATTTTGCTAAAAAATTTTTGTCTCATGTAACACAAATCGGTTCTAAACACCATGCAAGTGGATTACTAACCATTCTAATAAAATTTTTACATTTCAAGCAAATTGCATAATATGATATAGGTATTTTAGTATAATAGGTAACCTGTAAGTTATTTACAATTATTTAAACACGAAACAAGAACGAATGGCTTGTACCGGGCGCAACCAATTAGTGTAGTTTATAGTTTGATTTATATTTAGGACGGCAATTCTTTCTTTTGCCTAATCATTATTATCAAATTAAGGAAATTTAGAATAATTTTAGTTGGTACGAACCATCCGAAATATAAACAGAAAACTTTTTATTTTTTAAGTCATTCATTCGCAACTATTTAAGCACAGAGTGTACAGCAAAAACTTTCTCGACTAGCATTTGTTGCAAATTGCTGTGGAATTGTTGACAGTTATTGCGAGAGAGTCTCAGCTGAAACAGCCTGTAGATATTTTTAAAATTTTATTTTGACACTAATAACTGAAAATGATCATTAGTGGGAGATTAATGTTTCTAAGGCACGATTTCTGGTACGATTTAACTCGAAATAAATTTAATCGTTTTGATTAATTACAAAGATGGAGTTGATCTGATTAGTGTTCCTATAAAAATTATGGAACCGATGAAAATTTAACTGAAGATAAATCGTACTAGAAACTGGGCGTAAAAGTAATAAAATTAACAAAGTGTTCCATCAATGCGACACCATTTAGATAAAGACATTAATTAAAATCTAAGGAACCAACAAAACTATACTTTTTGTAAGAATATTGTGATTTGCCCCTAATGATTTTTCTTTATGATTTTAGTGTTGGTAGTAGGAAAAATGCGTTGTTCAAGTCTGTACTAGGTGTCGTTTTGGTGGTACATCATTTAAGTATGAAGGTATTGACTATTTGATAATCGGTATCTGGTCTAAGATCTACATGGTGATCCGGCTAAATTCTGCATTAGAAGTATTGGGAGTTCTGACAATGATATTTAATCTACAGTGTGTCCCCGGATAGAAAAAAACGACTTTTGTAAAAAGATAAAAAATTCTCGATTTAAATTTTTATTTTTTGAGGACTAATTTCTAACATAATATCAGTTTTGAAAAATCAAGTATGCTCTGCTTTGAAAATTTTCAAAAAACCTATTTTTGTGTGTTTAAAGTGCCTTTTGTGTGGCCAATATGACAAAAAGTTATTAAGAAAAGTTGTTTAAAATCAACATCTAAGCCTCTATACAAAATTTCAAAATCATCGGACTACTATAATTGTTTCATTTTTTTTCCAAAATAATTGCTTTTTATTAACAGATACGTCATTTAATACTAATAATCTAAATGTAAATCAATTTTATTCGTAATAAAAAAACTGTTAAAAATAAAATTCTTTTGTTTGGGAAATAAACAAAAAAAATTAAAAATCAAAGTTGGCCGATGATTTTGAAATTTGGTAGATATATAGGCCCAGATGTTGATTCTAAACAACTTTTCTTAATAACTTTTTGTCATATTTGCCACACAAAAGGCACTTTACTCTACACAAAAATAGTTTTTTTGAAAATTTCCAAAGCATATTATAGCATACTTGATTTTTCAAAACTAATATTATGTTAGAAATTAGTCCTTAACCAAGCAGGGCTAAATCTCAAAAAATTAAAATTTAAATCGAGAATTTATTATCTTTTTATAAGAGTCGTTTTACCTATCCGGAAACACACCATAAAACTAGGTCCTGCTCGATGAAAATATTTTCAAGATGGTGGTACCTACTTTGGCGTGTATCAACTTTATTATTTTAAATAGAAAGCTACCTATGTTATTTATTGCGTTTTTGTATTCCTAGAATTATTATATGAAAGTTATTTATCGAACTTTCTATACCTAAATTTCGCCGTTTTAGAGATTTTTAAATTTTTGTAAAATTTTTGGATTTGAACCTTTTTTTCAAAAATCGATAACTTTGCAATTTTTAACTATTATGAAATCATAATGGGTGAAGTTGTTAAATAATTCGGGCTCTTCTTTATCAAAATTTATTAAACGATGCTACATGTTTCGATCATTTTTAAATGGCCGTCCTCAGGCATTAAGTTACAGGTATAAATTATTTTTCTTCACCATCATAAAATAAAATATTTTGAAAATGGTTAAACTTTATTGTAGAGAAAGCTGATAAAATCAAATTCACTTGAGTAATCTAAAAACGCAATAAAAATCCAGTTTTCTATTTAAAATAACAAAACTGATACCCACTTCGGGTATATCCACACGTGTCGCCATCTTGAAAATATTTTTATTGGGAGGGTCTCACCGATTATAGCTGTATACAAATTTTTTGTCAGAACTCTAAATACTTCTAATGTGGGGTTTAGGTGAAACACCCTGTATGTAGTCATGCATTCAATAGTAATAATAATTTAGTTAATAAGTAATGCGTATCGTACACGGCACGAAAGGCGTATTAATCACTGTTGGTCACGGCTTCAATAAGAGGACTAATTTTTATACAATATAAGTTGGGTTAAAGTGGCAATGTTAAAACGCAGTTGAAGGTCCAACCGTCGAGCCTCGTACCGAAGGGCCCGCCTAGTGAACGGATATTGAAAGACGCTGTGCTCGACTTTGAGCTATATTATCACCGATAAACTAAATTTAATCGTAGAAGGTGTCCAAAAATACGACAATTTCAACCACAGAGCCGTCGCTAATACTGGCCGAAATTTACATTTCGCGAATTCTAAAAGAGTCCAAAAAAATGGTAAAGCTTCCATCCACGAGAAGTGCGCGTTTGTGACCAGAAACACGGCAGCGAAGGCGATCAGCAGGAAAAGAGGGGCGCGGCGCCCGTCCTCATGGGTGTGCCTCGAAGACAAGCCCCGGGTGGCACTAAACCCCACGCACGGCCATGAGGAGGAAGCCCTGGATCAGTCGATTTCGTGGTTGTCCATGAAGTGGGTGCGGACCTCGAGGTGGGCGGCCAGGTCGAGCACCAGGTGCTGGAGGGATGGGTGCTCCAGGAGTTCAGCTTCCGGCAGTGGTGGTTGGCAGCGGGGGCGGTATTGCCGGCCGCGGAACGCGCGGTGGAGGTGTAACACCACGTCGCAGAAGACGTAGCGAAGAAGGAGGAGACGTAGAAAGTCGTCACCGAAAAATTGAAGATATGACGAATCTACAAGAAATTCTTAAAATTTTTTTGGAAAAGAAGCATAAAACGAACAATTTAAGCTAGACTAGAGAACACACACGAGCTAAAACCAACATACCTTCATCATACTCACCGACTCTTGATCGGGTGAAAAGGCGAGAAGCTTCGGTGACGAATCGGTCGACGAAACTTTGACAACGCTCCCAATGGTGGATCGGAATGCTTGTCAAATTGCAACAGTAACAAAATGCGGTCAGAGGCGAGTGAAGGAACAGAGTGAATAAAGAACCGTTGTGTTGTTGATCTGGAAAAAACAATGAATTTTGAAGAAATATTAGACAAATTAACATTTTTTAACCACTTTGAATATCATGAGGCTGGGTGATTACAAAAAAAGAGAAATTTAATGAGAACGTGGAAAAGTAAAAATGGAACCTCCGTTAAATTTATAATAACAAAAAGATCTTTTTAGTAAAAATCAATTGTTACTAAAATTGTTACAAATAAACAAAAATAAAAAATGTGTACCACTTTTTCAGCTTTAAATTAGAAGAATAATTATTAGGTATCATCTCTCCAGACATGTTTTTTCCCAACATTGTGAGTGGAAAACTAAAATACTATTTAGCAAAAAAGTAAAATAATTGTGATTAAAAAATGAACATTAGAGAACGAAACAATGGATAGACTTGAGAGATGTAAAAAAAAATCAGTTTGGAAAAACTAAAAAGTCGGTGATAAAAATGAAACTGTAAAATCAAAGACTTATAAAACTGAAAATGAGAAAACTATAATAAATGAAGAAACAGAATTAATAAACCGAGACTTTAAAAGTAAAAAAAATTAAACAAAATGGAAGAATTTATAACAAAAAAAAACTGAAACATGGAAATATTGAAACGAGTAATTTGATGGGTAAGATATACTCGTATAAGCTTAAAACAAAATAGCACATACCTACTCGTATTTGCAAATTCAGAATTGAATATGAGATTATATGAGAATAGGTCAAAAACTATAGCAAATAAGTATTAACAAATGGGTTCGTTTTATTAAGTTTGAGAAGGTGAATTCAAATTTGCAATAAAAATGGGTACTTTTCATTTAAAATTTTAAAGTTGGCGCTAATTTTTCGTAGTTCCGGAAGTTCAACTACTTTAAAAATAATTTAGTTAAATTGAGATTTGTCGATTTTGGTCACAAACAAAATTTTAAAGCCGTAGCTACAATTGAAGTTGAAAAGTTAGGTGTAGGCCCTACAAAAATCACCCTGTATATCGGAAATTATTTAGAAATTATAAGGTACTTTTTAGAAAGACAAAAATAATTCAAAATACAAATAATTATGAATACGTCTAGCAGAAAGAAAGTTGTAAATCCTGGTATACTCTATTTAAAAATTAGAACAACTTTTAAAAGAAGTTATAATGTTTGTATTACCACAGTAAATAATAATTTACTTTTCAAAATTTGTATTTCTTAGAATTATCGTAATTAATTTGCAGCTAGCTTAATTATTTTGAAATTATAGCGTACAGTGACGGACAGTGAATTTTGTTCGCCCCATTTCCCTGAACTCACAAAAATTTACTGTAGTCTGTGCTTTATTGTCACCATAACTGACATTCAAATACGAATTGTCAAATTTAAATTCTTATTCATTTTGGACCGGATTTTCAACCTGAAAATGAATTGGCACTATACCTCAAGCAATGTAGGACAAACATTAATCAAAATTCTGAAACAAGGTTGCAAAAACCTAAAAACTTGGATTACTGAAGTTTTATGAAATTTGTAACAGTTTTTAACTTTCGCGTGTGATGGTAACTGACATTTTATAGGGCGAAATTAATTAGACACATAACGCGTAGTGGGGTGTGTTAATAATTGAGCTCTGTGAAATAGTTGTTAACACACAAAATTTGTATTAAGTTTTTGGCTACTTTTATTATAAAATTAGAAATACTTTTATCCACAATCACTCTATAAAGAGACTTTATTCCACACTTTAGATGCTATCAAGTACCAGTTTATCCACTAGTGGAATAAAGTAACTTTATTCCACTGTTAGTAACCAGCGCACTACTACGTTTAACCGAAAGCACATTTGGCGTGGCGTTTAAATGTCAGTTTAATTTTTAATTAAGTTTATAATAATTTGGGCCTGTGATTGTGGATAAAACGTTATATTGCAGTCGTGTGTTAGTCGCGTTTTATCCACTTAAGAAAATTAACCGCTCGAACTGACGTTCTCGCGTTGAACATTCTTGCGTGGATAAAACGCTACCTAACACACTCTTACAATAAATAACTATTTATTAACCGCCAATGACAATTGACATGGTCACGTCAAAAGAATAGTGATGGCTGTGACATCATCATAGTAGAGGATACGAATTAGGGTCGACCTTCACCCATCTGCTTACCGGATGAAACTTATTTTTTATCAAATTTAATATGCAAAAGGAATATATCGCGAATGCGTTGCCTAAAAAAATATGTTCAAGGATATGATTTATTAAAAATACAAAAATTAATAATTTTTTATTACTTCACCTACTTGCTTACCAGAAAAATTAAATACCAATCGAAAGTAAGCCTAAGGAGTATGTAAAAATTGAGTTGCCTACCTTTTTCTGTTCATTACTATTGGGTTGCCAGGTAATGAACAGGTGAGTCGATGTAGTAATTTGCACCGATCTGCTTGCGCAATAAATTATATATGAAAATAAAGATAATTTTATTGCGAACACGGTGGTATAAGGTTGCCTGCGAAAAAACGTTCATGAATGAGGGTTGCCGAGCTTTGAAATTGAAAAATCGGAGCAAATAAAGATAATCAAAAGTTGTAGATGTGCCAGTATTGATAATGATAAACGTATTGTCATGTAAAAAAAAATATACCAATAGAAAAATACTTAAATAATGTCAAATTCAAAATTAAATAGACCATCTAATTCGCAAGATTCGTCAGCCTTTTGTTTTTCATTCATCTCAACAATATCCTCTAATTTCAGAGGCGTTTTTGGTCTCCAACAAATCCTGTTGGTTTAATAAAAAAACATCTAAAAACCAACGGCAGTTTTGAGGCAGCAGTTTCACACAATCGGAGTCAGTTGCATGGAGCCACGTGGAATTTACATAAATAGTACGCAAAATTTTTTGTTGTAGCGAATCCAGCACGGTGGTATAGACCGCTGAAGACTGCGACAGAGCAGGCTAGAACGCTATTGGGTCATTAAAAAAATTACGGAGTTTTTGAGTTTTTGAAAGTGAGCGATAGTAAAATCGTAAAAATAGCCAATTTACTTAATGAGGTAAAACGCTTAAAATATGATTTTTTAGATGTAAAATTGGGCGCTGAACACGATGCAACAGGTTAAAATACACTGCGATGCATAGTTTTTGAGATATTAGCAATAGACCGCACTGCGTGTGAAAAATAGACCAAAATCTCGATACAAATAAAAAAATTATTTTCAAATTGATCCATATAACGTTCTTTATATTTCTAGAGGTCTTAAAAACTCAAAAAAGTGCATAAAATGTTATTGAGTCAAGTTTAAAAAATTACGAATTTTTTGAGTTTTTGAAGATGAGCGATATAATTAGTTAGAGGTGTTTTGYAAGCTTTAACAAAAAATCTTGTATACACCACGTACGGAAAAGGTTTTAGGTAACTCCTCTCATTAAAGACTCGGCTCCTACGTCGCCTCGTCATTAATTACGATTTGTCCCCTAAAACCCTACTTTGCGTACTTGATACATAAATAGCTATTTTAACATGACAATATGTTTATCATTATCAATATTGGCACATCTACAAATTTTCATTTTTTGATGAGTTTCAGTTTTTTTATTAGCAAATTTAAAAATATAATGATTCATCGTTGTGTTATGGAACAACGTGAAAACATTAAAAAATAATGAAAACTGAAGAAGTTAACAAAATAAGTTTGTAGTTCCACACACATTTTTTCAAAGTTTTCTCCAACGTCCCACTGAGTTTTAACCTCTCTGTCGCACATCTTTATTTGCTCCGATTTTTCAATTTCAAAGCTCGGCAACCCTCATTCATGAACGTTTTTTCGCAGGCAACCTTATACCACCGTGTTCGCAATAAAATTATCTTTATTTTCATATATAATTTATTGCGCAAGCAGATCGGTGCAAATTACTACATCGACTCACCTGTTCATACCTGGCAACCCAATAATAGTGAACAGAAAAAGGTAGGCAACTCAATTTTTTCATACTCCTTAGGCTTCATACTTTCAATTGGTATTTAATTTTTCTGGTAAGCAAGTAAGTGAAGTAATAAAAAATGATTATTTTTTGTATTATCAATAAATCATATCCTTGAACATATTTTTTTAGGCAACCCATTCGCGATACATTCCTTTGCATATTAAATTTGATAAAAAATAAGTTTCATCCGGTGAAGGTCGACCCTAATTCGGATCTTAGACTATCACTAAATGGCGCTATTCCGATTTGAAAAAATATTCAAAAAAATATTTCAGTCATTCAGTAATTAAAAAGCTGTGTAAAATAGCATTTCCAAAAATAAGTTTCTAATTTACAAAAAAAAATATTTTATAAACGTGTTTGAAGGCTAATGTTTATTGAGAGTTTTTACCTGTCAATTGTATGTTAATTTGAGTTTACAGGTTAAGAAACCAAAAATGTTTTTTACCTTGGAAGGCCGGCGGAGTGTCTTGCGGCGACATCAGCGTGACCAGCGGCTGTCCAAAATACCTTGGAATGTGTTGAAAAACAAAACTATTATCCGAATCAACGACAACAAACAGCGGTCGCCTGGTAAACGGATATAAATCACCAGGATAAAGGCAGTGAGCTTCCTTCTGTTTCTTGTGCTCCCCATCTCTCCGACTACTCGTCAACACTCCCCCGAGGTCGTACCCCACTGAAACCAACTCTTAGTACCTCCACAACTCCCCACACCCCTACTCACTATCTTCCGGATGCTTCGTGGTGGAGAAACACCCATCGGAGGACAAATACAGCAGCAATGCCCCATTAGCCGGCAATTCTTTGAAGCCGCTAGCTAAAAACACAAGAACTTGGCTAAGAGTGGGTTTGTACAAAAGGTACTTGTGTGGATTTTCGCGTCTCAAGGGCCTTTCGCCGTTTTCGATGTAGCCCTTTTGGCCCGGGACGCCGTAAGGGACGCGGCCGGGGGCGGGAGACGCGTCGTAAATGTGATTGTAATCTTCCTGAGGTTCGCGTTCGAGAGTTTGAATCATGCGGAACATGTCCATGGTTAATTCGGAAAACTTGACTTGTTCTGAAGCGCTGCCCACTATGAGGATTTCTTGAAGGGTTAGGTTCATGTATTGAGATTTTTCCACCGGGGGAGTTGTTAGAGGACTTAATCTTGAACAAAAATAAATTGCTTCAGTATTTATACAGGGTGAAACATTATTTTTTTGTACGGTCGCCATTAAGACTGCAATTCATAAAGTTGCACTTAACAATTCATAGCCTGATTGCGTAGAAAATGGTTTATAAGACACAGGGCAAAGAATTTTTTTTCGCCTGAAGAAGATACAATTAAAGTATCGAAACGTCGCGCCGAATTTAATGTTTTATTTCCCTGTGTCCTATAAACCATTTTCTACGCAATCAGGCTATTATATTTTTCAAGGACTTTAAACACAAAATGGAGTACTTAACAATTCAGACTATTTTTTTTCATATTCTTGTTTTGCTTTTAAACTGTGTAGCATTGCCGTTTTTTCACTTTAGTTCTTCAAGAAAGTTGTACTTTTTTCAAAATTTAAATGACAACATTATTTCAATATCCACTACAAAATCGTTTACGTATAGCGTACTTATACTTCTAGCTCTTGAACCAAATACAAAATTTTTGCATTTTATTTTGTTTTAGAATATTCCTAACTAAAATTTTTCTAAATAATACATATTAGAATAATTTATATAAATAAATATTGAAATTTAATATATTTCGAGCCGCTTTATCGAACGCGAATTAAATATTAATTCAGGATTAATTTCCGTTGATTTTTGGAATTAATGGTTCTGTAAACTGGCCTTTAAACTTGTTATTTTACTGATTATATTTGTGTTATTTTCAATTTCAATACATAATTTCCTATTAGTCACTAAAAGCATTTTTTTTAGATAAGATGAAACTTCAACTTTTAAACATTAAATTTACCAAACATCGAGTCAGAAATCGAAAATATTGAATAGTCGTGAACAAAGTATAGTATTCTGGCTATTATTTAGTTAGATGATTACAAAACTCGAGTTGTACTCATTTTGTAAACTTTACCTTCATGAATAATAGCCATCGTTATACAGAGTGTTTTCTTAATATTTCAAAAAATTCCAGCTTTATAAGGTAATTAATAAATATGAAGCAATATTTGAACCTTAAGAATGGCTTATAAAATGATGTGAATTTTTTGTATCTATAAATATTTAAAAAGTTAAAATGAAAATACATGTTTTTTTGTTATGTATAGAGATTATCAGCTCAGATTACAAAATAATTTGTGCTAAAACGATAACAATGACATTATGGTTATATCGATATTTTTTAACGCTAGGATGCATAACGTGGTATTTTACCTGACTGTTTGTTTTCAATTTCTTTTTTATTTTTACTGATATTTTTTTTTAAGATTATAGTTATGCCTTCTTTATAATGTTTATAACATAATAGTTGAAGTTATATTTTACAAAGATTGGAATTTACAGAATAAACAAATATCTTGGAATTACACATAACGCGGATGTTTAAACCTATTCAACTTTGTGTGATTTTTAAGTCAATTTTAAGAGATATTTGCAAATTTATATCAAATGCACAAACAGACCAAACAGCAACACACCAGTAATAAAATAACAACCAAAACAAGAAACGCTGTATACAGGGTTATTCATAAATATGAACCAATATTTGAACCTCAAAAATGATGTTAAGTTTTTTTAAATAATAACTCGTGTCCTATCTCTACTGATAAGAATTTTACAGCTCTCAGAATGTGGGTATGAATTTTTTTTTTAAACTTTGTAAGCATTTGACCAAATATTATAAAATTTAGAACAGTTACTTGCGAGATCATATTACCAGTTGGTAATCACGAGAACCGGATAACATCTACTCTTTTTCAGGTTGCAGCAGTTGCGGGTCACATCTTCTTTGTTTTTCCGTTTTTTTGGTCTCTTAACAGTAATTTTTTATTGCTCAAATCGCTAGAGTAATCAATTTCAAATTGAAAAGCATAACCTTTTATACCACTAAATTTTTATTTTTTTTTATTAGTGTTATTCTTTGATTTAGAATATGTGGTTGTAATTTTCTGCAATATTATAAAAATACCCTGTATATACAAGGTGATTCACGAGGAATAATGAGCCTGACCAAATTTTCGATGCAACCACCATTACTTTTCGCAAGTTAATTTGCGATAACTGTAATGTTGGTTGCATCAAGAATTTGGTCAATCTCATTATTCCTCGTGAATCATCCTGTATGCTCGTTGAACAATACACATACTACATATTAAGATGAGTATAATTTTATAGTTTTAATTGAATAGTTAAGTATTTTATTTCAGCCTATTTTCGGTTTTCATTTTCATAAAAACTAGTTTTAAATTTTATTGTTTTAAATAATTTCTACTCTGATTGAATAATTTATTAATTAGAAATAATGAAATATAACAAGTTTACTCGGTTAGCAATGATGATAATTAGTAATTGTACATAAACCAAGTTTCATTTTTTTTAATTCATTCTCTAATCAAAATGAGTATAATTATCTCTTGAAAATAAATTATTGAATGATTGTAATTCATTTCTAAGTACAAATGGTACAGATGATAATGATAATAAAATTCCAAGTCTATTTGTAAAATACCAAAAATTATATTTTTTAATACATTTTGTGGTGATTTTAATAAAATGTTAAATTAACCTCTTAAAATGTAATTTCTGGTATTTTAACAAAGAAATTTTGTTAGAATTTTCGTCAAAAGCTATTCCAACCCGTTAAGAGACTGAATATGTCATTCAGTCGAAACATATACCTCAACAATTAAACAAAATCTAGTTTTTATGTACAAGTAGACTTTAAATTTTATTATCATTGATCATTATCATTAATTATTATTGTTTATTAAAAAAATAATGACTTGACTGGAGAACGAACCTTAGATTTTCTATTTGTGTGGTGAACTCTAATAAACATAAAATTTTTATTCACTCGTTTTTTACACTTTCAGAAAAATTGAAAAAAAAAACATAATTTTTTTTAGTTAAAATTTGTACTCACCGATGGGATAAAACGATGGGATTTGTGTCTGCATGTAAGACAGTGACTATCGAATCAGCAGTGATGAAATTTTTGATTTCATCTAAAACCAAACTCCATTCTATTTGATCGTCAGGTTCGTAGGTACTCGTGTAGTCAGCGATGTGTCGATCTAATTCTACTATAAGTTCTCTTACTAATTTCATTCGACGTAATAAAAGACAAACTACAATAAAACGTGCGTAATATCTCAGTTTCTTCACCATTAATTCTGATCTACAATGAAAAAAATTGACACGTTTTTGGAGAAATAATTTTTGGATACCAACCTATCTTCTTTAGCGGCTCTTGAATAGTAAGCACGTCCTCTGATAGCGGCATAGAATGAGTAAGCTTCGTTCAAATAATTAGTTTCGCTGGTTCTCAAACTAAAATTTGGAAAAAAAAATAATTGTTAAAGGTGTTGTTCCTTATTCTTACTAATAGTGGTAATAAAGTTGTCCAATTTTAGATGCGATCTCTCCGATTTGCCATCGCTTTAGCCCATACTTTGTATCTAAAATTTGACGGTGCTGCTGTTGAAATTTCCATAATTTTGTGTAGATGTCGAAAGTTCGTCCGAAATAAGCTTGCCATTGCTTGTGGCCGTACTGTGGCAAATCCCTGGAATAAAAACTAGTCATTTGTTGGCAAAAACTTGACTCTAGATTCACCGTAACCCGTTGAACAGTTGTTTGGACTTTTCCAAAAGATGACAAAACTCCATTACCACTTTTCGTTCGTGCTCGTCCATATTTGCCATACCGACCATGATTTCCTCGTTTCAGAGTGGCATGCTTTTAGTTTTGACCGGATTTCGCACTGGTGGAAAAGAACGACGGTCGTCGTCGAAAAATCGAACAGCAGACATCATGTACGACGCCAGCGCCGGGACGGCGAACGTCGCGTCAAAATCCAATCCGACATTTCAGCATTTTTTCAATTTCTCATAATTTTGCAAAAAAGGGCTGATTTTGTGGAAAATATTCATGTTATTATAATTTTGAGGCTGTTAAGGGGGCTCCGGTGGACTGCCATCTGTTGGGGTTTGGGTTTCGTGACCATGCTTGATAGAAAAATCAATAAACGCGCCGCAATTTATGCAAGGGGGTGAATTCTAGGAAATGTTAGATTGGGGCTGAACCAACCCTGTAATGAAATAGACACAGGATAGAGTCCTTCTTTTAGAATTTTTTTAACACATTTTTTCTAAGCAATTTCAAAAAAATATTTAGACAAATAATGAGTGAAATCTGTAAATTTTTAAATGCAACATAGAGAAAAAAATGTGAAAATGTGCTATACGTAAATGTAAATTTAAGTATAATCGTAAAACTAAAAAGTTTGGACGTAAGTTGTGTTTGAAAATGTCCCATTTATTTTTGCATTTTTATGAAATTTCTATT
>NW_025401069.1:758086-768409 GCF_015345945.1 Tribolium madens
GAAAAAACGTTTTTTTTTTATTTTTTTACATAGGCATGATCTTTTATGTTTATTTGACTTTAGTTATTATTAATTTTTTCATTACAAATTATCAATTTTTAATATTTTAGTACTAACGTTAGGGTAAAATTTATATGCACGTATTGCTGGTTGCATACGCAAAGATATAGGGGTGGAATTCTCTAATAAAAGGAATGTTACAAATAAGTACACTGTTGACTTTTATTTTAAGTGTTATTGGAACTTAAAATAATAAAAGTATTATTTTTCTTTTTCTTTATAACTATAATCATTTTCAATAAAAATATTGTTTAATTTATCATTTAAACTTTAAAGCAAAGGGCATTGTTCTTCTTATGCATTATTATTATTACTTATTAATTTATAGAAAATAAATCAATGAATTATTTATTATTTAATTTACTGATTTTTTTTTCTGTGTTAGTACCTACTTATTCTCAAGTCTTTATTTTCCTATAATTTTTTAACTAATGCATTTTTTCTCCTTTTTGAGAATTATGATATTAAAAAATATTACAACAAATCTTCACGCAGAAATAATGAGTGTTTATTTTATGAATTTGGTGTCAAAGTTAGCTATGAAAGTTTAATTGTAAACGAACCATCAAACTGAAAGTCATTTATTTGACATTTAACACTTCACTGGTTATATTAAAAATTGTGGTTCGTTCACAACAAACTCATAGTTACCACCAACTAAGACGCCAAATTTAAAAACATCAGTTATTTAGTTGTCTTTTTACCAACTAACGAAAGGTTTTTTTTTTAATGTACAGGGTGTCCCACCTAAAACTTTCGGATTTAATATCTCTAATTTTCGTCAACGAATTTTAACAAAATTTAAAATGTACAGTATTTAGTAGGATATGATTTTAACATGTCTTTTAATAATGCTAAATTACTTAAAATTTATATCAAATTGTTAATCGCTAATAAACAATGCCAAAGCAAAAATATATCTTAGAAATTAACCTCTTTATCTCCCCCACCCCTTTATTCGCGCTTGGAAAGAAGTCCCACTTACAAAAAAAAAGAATACAATTGTGTTAAAACTAGCTGAAAACGCAAAAACATGAGCAGCCATGAGACATCCTGTATAAAATAAAATCTTGAAAAGAGATTTTTACTACAATAATACCGTGCGATAAAAAAAAATAAATTAGAGTAGGCGTTGATTAAATTATACAGTTGGCAACACATTGGCTGGGAATATGGGCTGGAAATTTTCCACTCAAACAGAAAGTGAAAATTACCATTCACCGTTTTCGTCTTGTACAACAATAAAAATTTTCTGTTCAAAAGTGAACATTATTTCATTCAAAAGGAATAAAACGCAAACTTGTCAAAGTTTCCGCTGACATTTGATGTCAAAAATCAAGATCGCCGCCATCTGAAGGACATTAATCACCAAAATAAATCTAATTTTTTATTTTTTTTGGATCGCACGGTTGAACGTATAACTACTGTTTATTATTATTATTACTAAGTCAAGAAAATGATGTTAAACGAAATTTAACAAAAGTAGTACAAATGACTCTAGGGAGCAGAAGTCTTCACAACACTTTTATAACATATCAGAAAATTAAAGAAATTGCTCAATTTATTTAAGAACGACATAAGTTAAAAATCACAGTTTGTAAAAACAAAGAGTTAAAGATTTTATATTAATTGTCTTGGTGGTGATTATTATTATTTAGTGCAACCATATAAAATACTAAATACTTATAGTGTTTTTGAAATAAATAAGTGTTATAATTAACTGTAAAAGACGTTATTTTTAAAAGATTTGGTATCTAATAATACTTTAAAAATAAGAATTTTTATCTTTATTATATGGTGAAATCTTTGATTAATTTGCAAATATTTAGAATTAAAAAAGTTTACATTAAACAGAATTTTTTTTATTGAACGTGCCTCTTTTCCACGTCTTTTAAGAAAATACAAAAACAAATTGCAATTTCTGTATTTTGATTGGCTTCCGCATCTCTGTCGATGAGAAGGAAATTCAAAGACAAGAAGGGTTTGACAGTTTCGATATAATTTTCCTTGGATATATTTATAGTGCGAACATAAGACCCCTTAGATATTTACTAAAGTAATTTCCTATAACAAATATATGCGACAGGGCAACAGTAAACAGTGCTTTTACATGTCCGGTCAGTTACAAGCCGCCCTGTACGGGAAACAATGAATCAACATGTTCTTTTGCTTAAGACATGACTACGATATGGACACAAATCATTCTGCCAACGTAATTTATTTCAAAGCCCCAATACTCTGCTCTGCTCCTAAAAATGGAAATAGAACTGTGTGATGTATTACCGAGGTATGAAATTTAAATGAACAATCTACTACATATTTATCTTGTAACTAAAATAATATTTCGAAGCTTTTTGCCTCTTAATTAAAAACACTCTCTCGGCCACGCGGCTAATTAGGAGCCGCTTTTGTTCTTTTTATAATCTCGCGTTTTTAATAGTTACATTTTGGTTCAATTGGCAGGGTGCGGACACTTCATTCTAATGAGAATTTCTAAAGAATTCGAGTTGGAAACGCGTGCCGGAAAGCTGGGGATGAGGGATTATACTATAAACGAGTTTTTAATGTTTGAAGATAACAGATTCGGATTTTTACTGTTTGCAAGGGAACCAAGAACTAATTAACATTTTTTATTATCGAAAGCACACTTTAATTAGCTCAAATAATCGATTAATTATTTAGCAAAGTTAAAAAAATATCAGAGCAATTTTAAGTTTTCTAGTGTCCAGTGATTCCAAAATCAAGTTGGCAACATTGATGGATTCAGACGCAAAAAATTACACTATGATTTCATATCTTCTTCCACTACTTTGTTGAGTGTTGCCAACTCAGTTTCAAAAAAACTGAACACCCTGACCTTAAATTTAATTAAAAGCCTGGTATTTTCTTCTTATAGTTATTTATTCGATGAGTTTGAGTGTAAATCGGACGCTTTATTTCACGAGAGGATTATTAAACCACAAGTGGTTTATTATCCACGAGGGGGAATAAATGAACCGATTTATATGAAAGCGAGTTAAATACAACATTTTATTCTTCGAATTAGACTCAACAAGGCTTAAAATTGATTTAAATCTGTCAAAAATAATCTGACGTTTCGTATTGAGAAATACCAAACAGTTGTCAAAACTTCCTTACTCGGGAAATTTTGACAGTGTTGAAAAACAAAAAAAAATAATAAAATAACTCTTTTCCATTCTGTGAGAAATTCATTTTTGGATGCAACAATTCTGGTTCAATAATTCCTAAACTTTTAACATGTCTGGTAAGAGAGACTGGTGAGTAGACAAAATATCGTCCAAATTTTTAAAATCTTTCTCTGAGACGCAACAAGAGAGAAAATAGCCTTAAATCCAGAATTGGTGTTGTTAATCTTCCGGTTTGCCAGTCGAGGATTGCGACTTTCAAGGACTGCTTGAATTCAATTCACTTAAACTTAATTAAAATTAACTAAATAATTACCAATGCTTACTTCAAACACCTACACTCAGAAAATTAGAAAATGTTGTGTCCATAAAACAATCCTCATTATTTGAGTCCTCTTACCTAATCGCAATAATATAAATGATTTTTCATTCATCCTCAACATTTCTTTTAAGTAAATTTTCTCAACATAATAATAGTTATTATAATTAAACGTGTGTAAAGTGTGTTATACGGTATGTTCCCGGGTTAAATTTATAAGGTAAAAAAAATATCTTTGATTTTACGCCAAAGCTTTAAAGAAAGACATTTTTTGCTTCACCTGAAACAAGCAAATCTGTAATTAAAACGTCATTATTCTGTCTCAGTGGAAAGAAAAGTAAATTTCCTCTTCATTTTGGGCTTTTCCTTTGATTAGTCCCATCACAATAGCGAATTTATTTTTTTGACAAAAATGTAACTTTGGCAATTAATTAATTATTGTAACTGGTACTACCATCAAAACAACTTAATTCTGCAAAGATTTGTTGCTCTGATTATAGCTGAATATTAATTGCATTTCAACACTTTTACTTGGGAATTACTGTTTCTACGAATCGTGAATTACGTTTTGAAAAATTTGGTTTGCGGAATATCCGCAATTCGAAATTATACGATGGCCTCCTCACTCACCTGATCTAAACCCAATAGAAAATTTATGGGGCAATATAGTTCGCGAATGGCGAAAATTTAAACCCAACGTTCGCAAACGAAATTTAAAAGAATTGGTTTATAACTGCGGTTAGTTAGGAGGACCCAAATAATCATAATCGGTTTATAGACACAATATTTTAGTATTTTCTGTGTGTACATAAATTAATATTTCAACTATCTCCATGCAAAATCACTTTTAATCTTTCAAACCCCCAAAATAAATAAAGCATTATTTTCGAAATTTTTTTACTTTCCGAGAATTTTCTCATCGATTTCTCCTTGACCTTGAAGTTTTAGTTAATTTCTGGAATTTTTTCGGTTGTTTTTTTCTCATGACCACAAAAAGTGCGAAATTTATCATACTCTGGGGCTACCAAATGGATCAATTTTCTTGTCAAAGGCTTTTTTTCGGCCATCCACAATTTATATCCACTTTTCGTCAAATTTTCTAAAATTATCACTTCCAAATCATCACCGTTAAACAAACCGTAACATTTTGTTTACAAAACGAAGAGTTTTTCATCATAGTTGTGGTCTTTTTGTAATTGAAGAAAAGTCGCCTGGAGCTTTTCATACATGAAAAGTTCATTCAAAAACCATTTTTTCAACAAAGACATTTCACGAAGGGCTTTCGAGGGTTTGCTGCACTTAAGAACGAGGTTGTAATGTTTTCCAGTCGTGTTCACTTCCACGAAAACTATGTCGCCTATGTGATCGTCACTTTTTTCTAAATGTCCTAAGATTTTCACAGACATATCAGTCGCATTTTATTTTTGCAAAGCTGGTGTTAGCCACGATTTTACTTCATCTGCAAGCGCAACATTTGTCATTTTATTGAAATTTACATTTGTACTAGCTAAGAGCGGATGTACAAAAATGTCTTGAGAGAGTGTGAGAAAATGACAAAAACAAATACAAAGTGTACAGGGTGCTGCATTTTGGATGTCTGAATAGGTAGGGAATCTCCGAAACTAAGATGTTTAGCCAAAAACGAGTGATACATTCTGGGGCTCATTTTTTGAGAAAATAATATTGGTTAAAACCGCATCCCGCTATCTATCGTCTTTGGTTTTCGACTTACAGAAAAAAAAAATATATTTTTAGATAAGAAAAAAAACAAGCTTTTTAAAAATGACATAGCCATCTATGATTCCCATTTAAAAAAATACAAGTTTATTTTATTACGGTTAAACAAACAACTGAAAAAAATTGTTAACTACATTATTAAATTCTCCGTAAAAAAGTGCCTGTATAATGTCTTTATTTCAAATCTGTGTCTTCTATAATAACAATGATATGAATTTTTTAGATTTCGCTAAAATGTCAATTTTTGTCTATAGGTCGAAAACAAAAAACGATAGCGGGATGCGGTTTTAACCAATATTTTAACCAATACTTTAATATTTTAATTATTTTTATTTTAACCAATATTTTAATTTTTATTATGTCCTCAAAAAATGAGCCCCATAATGTATTACTCGTTTTTGGCTAAACCTCTTAGTTTCGGAGATTCCCTATTCGAACATCCAAAATGCAGCACTCTGAACATTTTTAAAGTTTAATAATTAGTAATAAAATAATCAATAAACAGAAAAAATATAGTTAACATACCTACAGGGTGATTTTTTTAAAACGAGCTACCTTAAATACTCCAGAAAAATATACAAAATTAGAAAATCCTAAAAATTTCGAAAGTTGTAGCATCAAACTCCTTTCTAATACAAACAGCCTCTTCAAAATTTTAAATGGCACCTTCGTGATGCCTAAAATTAAAGGTGTTTTGACCAGGAATTCGACTGTGTGTTTTGTTTGAGTTTTGTGTATTTTTTATTCACGTACGCTGAATAAGATCTAGCCAGCTGACCATTTTGAACACTTTCTACAGTTTTTTTGTGTATTGTTTACGGAGTGCCGCATTTTCATAACAGAAAATGACACTTTAGTTTTAGTTTAAAAATAAGCCTTGAACTTTGTTTTGTGCATTTTATAATAAATATACAGGATGTTCCGTCTAAACCCCACTTTAGAAGGATTGGGAGTTGCAATAATAATTTGAAAATTGGTACATAGCCATAAACCAGTAAGTCCTTCTAAATGAAAATATTGTCAAGATGGCGGCACTTCCGGTTATACCGGAAGTCGGTCTCAATTTTGTTATTTTAAATGGAAAGCTATATTTTTTACTGCGTTTTTGGATTAATCGGGTTATTTTAAGGGAATTTTCATCAGCTTTCCCTATACCTAAATTTAGCCGTTTTTGAAATATTTGGAGTTTTTCAAAAAATTTTGGATTGCACCTTCCACTTAAAAAACCGGTAACTCTGCTATTTTTTAAAATTTTGAATTCGTTTTTTTGGCGTTTGAAAGAGAAAGTTTAGATCTTTCTTTCGGTGTTTTCAAATTTTGAAAAAAAAATTAACAAACCATAAAATTTTAAGGTTACTTTTGTAATATTTCAAATACCCTTAACTCAATTTTTTCTAATGAAATACCCCAATTTTTATTTTACTAAATGGAGGATAATTTAATTCTGCATCGATCTGTATTAAATTCCCTATACCTAAATTTAATAATTTTTAAATTATGGTGACTTTTTGTTAAGACTGCCGAAAATCTGTTATTAGCCACATTCGTTTTCGTATTGTTTGCTATGGAAATAAAAAATGTCAAAATTGTTTCTCAATAAATGTCGACAGTGACTTATTATTTGACAAATAGTGCCAAAATATGGAGAGTCAAAGCTACTCAAACTTAGATTTAATTAATTTATTTTGTATTTATGGAGAGTGTAACAAAATTATGATATCGTTCATTAAACAAAAATAAACTTTTCTCACTTGTTAGCTTTAAATAATGATTGCATGGTAGAACCTATCAATAATAATTAAGTTTGCATAACTTTGATTCTCCATATTTTGGCACTATTTGGCAAATAATAAGTCACTGTCGACGTTTACTGAGAAACAATTTTGACTTTTTTATTTCCATAGCAAACTATGTAAAAACGGATATGGCTAGTAATAAATTTTCTGTAGTATTAANAAAAGTTCATAACTTGAAAATTATTAAAGTTAGGTATAGGGAATGTTAATACAGATCAATGCACAATTAAATTCTCTTCTATTTAGTAAAATAAAAATTGGGGTATTTCATTTGAAAAAATTGAGTTATGAGTATTTGAATTATTACAAAAGTAACCTTAAAATTTTGGGATATGTTTTTTTTTTCAAAATTTGAAAACACCAGAAAAAGGATCTAAGCTTTCTCTTTCAAACGCCAAAAAAACAAATTTAAAATCTTAAAAAATGGCAGAGTTACCGGTTTTTAAAGTGGAAGGTGCAAATCCAAAATTTTTTGAAAAACTCCAAATATTTCAAAAACGGCTAAATTTAGGTATAAAGAAAGCTGATGAAAACTCCCTTAAAATAACCCGATTAATCCAAAAACGCAGTAAAAAATATACCTTTCCATTTAAAATAAGAAAGTTGAGACCGACTTCCGGTATAACCCGAAGTGCTGCCATCTTGAAAATATTTTCATTTAGGAGGACGTAATGGTTTATGGCTATGTACCAATTTTCAAATAAATACAATTATTCCAACTCCCAATACTTCTAATGTGGGATTTAGACGGAACATCCTGTATAATACATCAGTATTACCAGAAATTAAGCAGCATGTAACCTTATAAAAAATATTCGATGCTCAAAAAAAATACACAACCAAATTCCTGGTCAAAATACATTTCATTTGGGGTATCGCAAAGGAGGTGGTGTCGTTTAAAATTTTGATCTAAAAAAGAAGTTTGAAAAAATTGCAGAAATATCCTTGTATTTCTGAAAAATCGTTGGAGTTTTTTATTAATTCCGTTCATCTCACGCTGTTCTGTGGTCCGTTATCTCGTTAAACGTCAGAGATATGTATAGTAGAGCGCCGCCATCGACGTATTCGAAAGTAAAACTCATTGTCGGCCTCGAATATAATCTAAATCAGATCAGTAGCGGCAGTAGCGAGAGTTGAGCCCCCACAATGATCATGTAGGGGCGGTTTTGATAGGTCTCTCCTGCGACTCGGTATTGTTGTTGTATATGATGTACGGCGCGGCGGCAGCACGGGCCGAAACTCGTCGCAGGAGCAGTTTATGTATGTATTCCAGCTAGCAGTGCGTGGAGCGTCAGTCAATTGTCATCGGGCCGGAAGTTGCATTGTGCATTCTCTGCCGGAAACGAGCGCCATGCAGCCAGGATTCAAATACCAGCTCCGAGGCGACCTATGATAGGGAGAATGCGTAGCTACAGCTTGCTGCTGATTCTGACACGAAGGAAAATGGCGACGAAACGAGTTTACAGAAGCTAATGTTGGGCAGGATTTTAATTATTATAAAAGCATTTAAGTTATTTAAGTTATAGGACAACACGAGTCTAAAATTTGGACAAATCATAATCATGATGATAAATAATAATGAGCAAAATATATACAGGGTCTGCCAGAACTCGCGCCTCAGAGAAAAATGCCATATAAGGTAAAATACCAGGAACATGGAAAAAAATGAAAAAAATTTTATCTAAAAATATTTCGAAGTTATGAGAGTTTAAATTTTGCACTTTGACTCTATTCATTTCTGTTGGAAAAATAATTTTTTAAGTTTTTTGCTACAGGCTATTAGAAGAGGAAACAAGGAAGCTGTATCCTAAATTGTAACTCTGTACAAGATATCATTAAATAGACATAAAAAATATCAAATGTCAAAAAATAAATGTTAAAATTTTTTAACAGATAGAATTTTTTAAACATTTTTTCCATGTTCCTGGTATCTTAGCGAGTTCATCCTGTACCGGAAATTCACCCAATTTTCAACATAAATATACATATAGTACCTATAGGCTGTCTCACGTAAGATTTGCGGGTCTAATATCTCTGTTATATTATTATCCCAACGGATTTTTATAAAATTTAAAATGTAGACAACTTCTAAAGTGGAGATTCAATTAGTATTATGTAATAAAATTACCGCAATATAAAAAAATAATAATCACATTATTTTCAATTTAAAAATCAGCGAAAATATTATTACATATATTGTACAGGGTGCTGCATTTTGAATGTCCGAATAGGGAATCTCCGAAATTAAGAGGTTTAGCCAAATACGAGTGATACGTTATGGGGCTTATCTTTTGAGAAAATAATATTGGTTACAACCGCATCCCGCTATCGTCTTTTGTTTTCGACTTATAGACAAAAGTTGACATTTTGGCGAAATCTAAAAAAAATTATATCTTCATTATTATAGAAGATACGGATTTGAAATAAAGACTTTATAGGGGCACTTTTTTACGTAGAATTTAATAATGGAGTTAACAATTTTTTTCAGTTGTTTGTTTAGGCGTAATAAAATAAACTTGTATTTTTTTAAATGGGAATCATAGATGGCTATGTCATTTTTAAAAAGCCTGTTTTTTTCTTATCTAAAAATATATATATTTGTAACAAATTATTATAATACATTTTTAGCAAAAAATTATCTTTGATTTTTGTTCGCAGTTGGCCATGAAAAAATGTTGCATCTTCAACTAAAAGGATTTAAACTATATTATTCAACCAGTGTCACTAATGAAAGAGTTTTCTAAGTACTAAGTGACGAAAAAGATGCAAAATAAATTGTAAATCAACTTATTGGCGACTAATAACATTTCTTTGTTTTTAAACAAGCTAACGTTACCATTGCAACTTCTAGTGATACATAGAGTGTTGTAAAAAAAAAACGCTTTAATTCTTCAATAAAATATATTTTATATGACACAAAAATGACGATATGGCTATTCAAATACCCAAATTCCGTCTATGTGAAACGTTATCCTACCTCCATTAGATCATCAAAAAAAATGTTTTTTGTAATTGTGTTGACTGTTGACACACTTGTTTTTCCTATTTTTTGATTTTTTAAAAAATATGTAATGAGGCGCTCGGATATTTGTTCAATGCTTCTACCGTATCATATTTTTTTAAATCTTTATAATTTTATCTATTTTTTCATCTATTTTACAGTTCACAAAAATATGTATAATATGTATAATATGTATAATATGTATAATATGTATAATATGTATAATATGTATAATATGTATAATATGTATAATATGTATAATAT
>NW_025401069.1:768694-784715 GCF_015345945.1 Tribolium madens
AAAAATATTTTGTTGCAAATATATATTTTTTAGATCAGAAAAAAATAAGTTTTTCAAAATTACCATAGCCGCCTATGATTCCCATTTAAAAAAATTAAAATTTATTTTATTACGGCTAAACAAACAACTGAAAAAAATTGTTAACTACATTATTAAATTCTACGTAAAAAAGTGCCCGTATAAAGTCTTTATTTCAAATCCGTATCTTCTATAATAATGAAGATATAATTTTTTTTAGATTTCGCCAAAATGTCAACTTTTGTCTATAAGTCGAAAACAAAAGACGATAGCGGGATGCGGTTTTAACCAATATTATTTTCTCAAAAAATAAGTCCCAGAATGTATCACTCGTTTTTGGCTAAACCTCTTAGTTTCGGAGATTCCCTATTCGGACATCCAAAATGAAGCACCCTGTACAGCACTATACCTCTACTAAACCACTTGTTTGAATCAAAAATACATCGATTATGTTGTAATTTCTGAAAAATTTTTATCAAAATTAACCCTAAAACAATTGATTAATGTCTCCAAGAATCACTTTGTAGAATCATAATTTTGTAAAGTAAAACATTATAGAATTTAACTTCTAAATTAGTAGGAATTTCTATACCTACCTAAAGAATTTTTCGTTAAATATGAACCTGCAAATAGGTAATAATTGTAATAAACGAAGAAAACGCATTAACACTTAAAAAATGTCTTACAATCTGCATTGTGGACATGTGCATTGTTTGAGGAGAGGGATTCAAAATGAGGAGCAGTATTTTTTTAATCTTTGTCTAGTTTTTAAATCCTCACAATTTATTATTTTATTTTGTACTCAATGTTAAAGAGTGCTTTTCTCAACTAATTTCAGTAGATAGTTTTTTATTGTCTAGTGAAATAAAGTAATTTTATTTTTCTCATGAAAAAATTCTACTCGTGACTTCGTCACTCGTAAACTTAACCTTTTCACTCGTAGATAAACAATTTTTTTATCGTCTTGTATAATAAATAACTATATGATTTTAAATGTATTCAGTAATATGAGTTTTTATTTTCTGTGGCTTTTGTCTTAAAGTGTTTTGTATTTTGTAAAAGCTTCACAAAAAATGTTGATTGAAGTATAAAATTACATTGTTTCAATCATCAGAAACGTTATGATAACGAGTTTACAGTTAGTTGTATGTTTTTACGATAACGGTGTAAGTTACGAAAGAAATTGTTAACACTTTTTTGTCGTGTCGTATGTCATAATCTAGCACCCTATAAAATTCTTTCTCTTATTTCAAAACTATCCTGTGTATTTTTTGTAAACCATAATATTTTTGTTGTAACATTTATATTTCAATGGGAACAAAATTCGAATTTTTTCTTGATTCACTAAAATTTTTACTATCACCATTTGTCAAGTGAAAGAAAATTCGATTTGTAAATTTATAAATTTCTGGATTATTTGTGAATAAGACAGCTTCTGGAACTTCTGCTATTAAAAAAAGTTCTTTGATAACTGCTGGAATTATTTTTTTAACTTTGAAAAATGGTAATAGCGCACATTTTTTTTAATCAAGCAAAGATTTGACTTCAAATTAATTTGAACGACCATAAAATTCCTCTTTTGATGAAAGAAAGCTGACTTCAAGTTTCTTAATAAGGTGTTAATTAAGAACTCGAAAAATCGTTTTAATTTTTATTTATAATTTTAAGAAAATAGGACTTAAAGTTTTGAAGTGGCATTTAAAGAAATTCTTATATTATAACAATGATCTATGTAATGCGTAATATTTTTTTATTTATATTTCTCTTTGACTTTTATGATTATTACCTGTTATCAATTGTACTGTTATTATTTTATTTCGTCGAATCTGTTCCATATTTCAAAATGACTTTTGTGATGTTTTATTATTTAAACAAAATGTGATTTTGAACAAAATACTGAACTCTCCGAATGATGCAGTATTTAGAATTACAATCTCGATTGTAATATACCTACTTATTACTAAATAAAAAGACGCAGAAATTTAATATCTCATATCATCTGTATGAATACATAATAAATAATAGGTAGGTAACTAGTAATATTAAGTAAAATTTTTCGTGAGAATCGAAACAGTACTTTGTGAAAGATTAATAATATTGACATTTTAAAATTTTCCCACATTTTTTCTCGATCGAATCGAATCGTTGATTCGCTGCACTCGAACCAAACAATCTGATTAGTCATCCTACTCCAGTAATGTAACTGGTAATCTCTTCGCATCCAATTAAGGCGTAACACACTCTTTATGTAACGTCTATGTCAGCACCATTAAATCGGTGCGGTGGTGCTTATTCTTCGACAATGAATACTGATGGCAGGGGTGTGCCGCGATTAGGAATGCTGTATTTTGATAGCTTCGAAACGAATCGAAACGCGTGTACAAATCTGATGCGGGGTTGTCGTCGATCACCACTTTTTATTTTATTGTTATTTCCAGAATTCTGTTCCTACAAACGAATCATGATTTATAATAATCGCTTCGATTAAAATGATAAATGCTAACTAATTAGGTGGTGGCGCAGGTGTTAACTACTCGGACATAAAACATTCGTACAGATGTTTTTCGCACCCGCGGCGGGGTTTTAAAAGCGGCGACCGTTTCAAAACACGATTTACATGCTTTGTTGAACGCCTCGACGCTACGTTATTCATTCATAAACTGAGGTGAATTTTCTTGATTGAACTGTGGCACGCACTTTTGGAATATATCATAATGTGGACCTATTATCTCCGCAATGACTTTGATGTATTTCTTATATTTCTTTATATTTGAGCCGACCAAACTAATTTCTTTCAAGAAAATACTACTCAAAATTTTTCAAAATGCAACTTGGTCCAACTTATTTGTAAAAGAAGGGTTCAGTATGTTATCAGATCAATTAAAACGGCAATACTCGAATGTGATCATTAATAATTCATACGCTATCAACACGATAAATCTTTATGGGTATCGTTATGTATGGACATTACGTATGCACATATTTAGCACTAAACTGTAATAAGGGATGTATGATGCCATTATTTTAACAATCAAATCCGTTATCGATTCAGCTACTTTAGGATTCTTTATGTTTATGTTTACAAGACTTATAGGCCGGTTTACAGAACTTTTAATTGCAATCAAAGTTTAATTCGTGATTAATTTCACGTTTGACAATGCAAAGTAACTTCATTTGAATTAGTAATTCTGAGTTAAAATTTAATTCAAGATTATTAAACTAATTAAAATTATTTACAAACCATTTTTTTGTAAACTTAAATTTTTGTAACTTTCCATTTTTTTATCTAAAATAAGACAAAAATGTTATATTCAGATCTATTCAAAGTTAATTATTATTTTTTCAATTTAAAATGGTGTAAAAGTATAAGCATAAAAATGTGAAAATTAACCATATAATTAAAAAAAATAATTTCTGAAAAAAATCATGCAAAACAATTAATTGAATTATTGAGAATTTGAAAATAGTTATTTACTTTATAAGTGCGATATAGTTTTAATGTTAAGGCAGGAAGCGAAACTGAGTATGTTGATAAAATTGAGCGCTGTCAATTACCTAACTGATGAATAATATACAAGACTTTTTAGTCGAGGACAGTTTTTCGATTAATTTATATTTCGATTTGTCAACACTCTGAAGATATAATGAATCTACGCGTTTCCTATTTTTTACTTGGTAATACTGAGAAAAAAACTCACATAATTGTTATTATTAACAACGTTATTTTTATTCAACTCCAAAATATTGGTACAAAGTTTTAAGTCACTGGATTTATTTCTTCTGGGCTGGAAATTTTCCACACAAACTGAAAATGAAACCAACCATTCACCGTTTTCGTTTTGTAAAGCAATAAAAATTTTCTGTTCTACAGTAAACATTATTTCACTCAAAAGGAATAAAACGCAAACTTGTCAAAGTTTCTGCTGACATTTGATGTTCAAAACACAGGAATGCCATCTGAAGAACTTTAATCACCGCCTACTCTAATTTTTTTTTTGATCGCACGGTATAAAATTGCATTGTTGCAACAAATAAAGAAATCGTATCCACAACAATGAAAAAGAAAAGTCACTTTACAGTTTTGACACTGTCATCATTTGATTTGCTTTGCCTTAGTTCCTATCACAGTCCGAAGATTTTTTTGAATTACATCCAATAATAGTATATTAAAAACACATTTCGTAAAGTACGTTTTGTGGAAAGACTTCAGGTTTATGAAACGAGCAGCGAAGCGCGAGTTTTATAAAAAAAACGAGTTCTCACAAGTGACAAATAAACAAGTTTTTTATATTATTTTTTTCGATTTTGCGCGTTTTATGTACTTTTTTAACATAAAAGTCGATTTTTGCCCTAATAAGGTGGTGGTTGGTAATAAATGTCACAAAGTTTGAAAAATTAGATTTTTATAGTGTCAAGTCGCAAGTATTTTTCAAAATTTTGTTGCATTAATTCATTGGAAGATGTACTGCAAATATTTCATGAACACCACCTGAAATAAGAGAAATCGCTCAAAACGCCGCTGATAAGCAGCATTACCAACTTCTAGAAATTAAATAGTACTAGTCTATTTTAGCATCCAAATTGGTTTTAAATTGACTCATTAAAGCATCGGTTTTGGTAGCGAAATAAGTTTTCTTTCAGACGCAAAATAGAAAAAATAGTTTACAAAAGGTTTTTTGTTTTTTCTTAATTTATTCCAAATTTATGGCCTTAGATCTCAAATATTGAAATAATAAATTGATTGTCGTACAAGATAATGGCGCATATGTCCATTGTTGCAGTCAAAACAGAAGTTCTCAAACAAATAATATAAAATGAAATATTTTCTTTCATAATGAGAATTTTTATTTTAATCAGCGTATTTATCATCTCCTTCAAATTTCAACCTCAAAACCGTAAACACCTTGTCTCTACTAAAAATTTTGTATGGAAATTTAAACAACCAAAATTTTAAAAAATGGTATAGGTAAATTATTAATTGAGGTCTAGAGAAGAATTATTTAAAAAAATAAGTTTGTCAAAATAAAATCAAAACACCAAAAATTTTAGAGTAATGAAATAGTTATTTATGTATCAAGTACGCAAAATAGGGTTTTAGGGGGTTTTATGACGAGGCGAAGTCTTTAATCAAAGGAGTCACCTAAAACCTATTGCGTATGTGGTGCATACAAGATTTTTTTGTTAAAGCTTCCAAAATACGAATCGAATTCACACCTCTTACTAATTAAAAAAATTTTGTTACCATAGTAACCAATTCCGCAAAAACTGTTTTTGGGGACTGAGTACCTAAAATAACCGTTTTGCGTACTATTTTATTGAATCCGGAAAAGACTCATTTTAGGAACTCAAATGAGTGCCTAAAACAACTGTTTTCGAGAGCGTATACAAAAAAATAAAAAAAAACGCTGTAGATTCAACAAAAATGAAATTCTGAAAATGTAGTCTTTTGTTAATTTTTTTAAGTTTGCTTAAAACCAGGTGCATCCTCAGATCCCGAAGCTGTTATCTCGATTTCAGGAAGTCTTCATCGCAATGATCCACCATAATGACATCATCAACTTTGATCGAGAAGCGTGCATATCGCTATTCATTCCTTGATAATTACGACCCCACTTGTCGTGAAATAACCGTTCAAAATTCGATAGTTAAACGCTCAAATTTCACGGTTTTTTAATCTTTTGTTTAATATCATGTTCGAGGTTCTTATCTTTCTCCATCTCGCCGATTGCTAAGTATTTTGCTATAGTGTCCGTCCGGTGAAGGGCACGGGGTACGTCACGCTCCGGAAATGACGTAAGAGTCGAGGGCCAGATTCAGGAGCTTTGCACGCGATGCATTAAAATTAAGTGTCTGATGCCACGTTCACTTAACGCTACAAAGATTATTTTGCGCTGGATTATAAATGACCCTTGGAAATTTTATCGAAGAGGTACAATTATAATTTTTTTGTGTTGCTGTTCCTGGGAAGTTAAGATTTCTAAAAGACCGAAGCCCACAAACGACAAATCTTATTCATTCACTAAAAGAATGAAAGAAAACTGCATCTGCTCTCATAAAATGCTAATAACGAAATAATGTTGCCAACTTCATAGCAAAATTGTTGACCATTTTCATCAAAAATATTATGTCTCTTTCAGTTGAATCGTCTAGGATGAAAAACAAATTTCTTTAACAATTCAGCTATCCGAAGTTACTCCAGTAATAAAGTTCAGTATTACCAACTTAGACATTCTTGATTACCTTGTCTTTTCATTTCTACACATTTAGTGTTTCTGTTAGGTATTTATCATTTATTTTAAGAACAGCGTGTATATTAAATTTTCTCACTTCCATTTTTAAATTTTGCTATTTTTTTGTACTCAACTTTTTTTTAGTTTTGATAATCTTTTTGCTTTTTGTTCATTCTTTCAAAAATTCTGAAGTAGCTGAAAAATAAAAGAGTCTATTCTAAGTACATTCTACACAATTTTAACATTTGGTACAATCATTACTCATTCTTCGTTTCTTAAAGCTCTTGTTTCTAAAAAACTCTAACTGATCTTTGTTATATTTTGTAGTAAACAGAAACAATTATTGTTGCAATAAATCTGTACATACATCATTAAGATTTCTTCTATTTTGTTCTGGGTAGTCTTAAATTGTACTACTTCACTGTATCTGGTTATTTTTTAGCGTTTTTTGTTGACAGTTTATAAAATGAATGTATTAATTTTTTTTTAATTTTGAATTAAGTGAAAAACTTAAAACATGCCATTTTCAAAAATAAATTTTACAGTATTCCTAACTTAAACAATCATTCTTGATCACCTAGTAGTTTTTTTTTACGCATTTTTTGTTTCTGTTTATTTTTGTTTTTTTTTTTAAATTTATGTATTATTGTTTTCAAGCTTACTTATACAGGGTGAATATAAAGTATGGAGCCAAGTGGTTTTATTTTTAATCATTTGCCTCCAGAAAATAATAATTAATATAAATTAAAATAATATAAAAAATGTGATCGTATTTTCAAACGAAATTTTGTTTTGTTTTTGAGTTATGCGATTTTTTTTGTCAAAATTGCAAATTATGTAAAAAAAAATTTGAAAAAATTAAATATAAAGCATATAGTTGTAATCCTTAGAGTATAGCTTTTATGAGAAAAATTATTTTATAGTGGGTTGCTTTTTTAAAAATATTTTTTTTTGTAGAACTCAAAAACAAAAGAAAATTTTGAAAATTTTCATTCTTGTTAAAACATCACATTTTTATAGCACTTTATCACTCATCAATTAGTTTTTTCAAAAAATAAATAGTTTAAGCAAAAAACGTTTAGTTCCATACTTTTTATTCACCTGGTAGGTATCCTAATATTAAGCATCTCTAAATTATGTCAAATGATACAAGTGTCTCAGAATTCGCGCCCTAGAGGAAAATGCCATGTGAGGTAAAAATTATCGATCTTTTTTTTTTGTTAATTTTTTTTGTCAATTTCATTACTTTAATAAATGTTACCGATTATTAGCAATGTAAACTTTATGATAAAGAACTCAAAAGGTTTAAACCTTCGAATAAGGCAAGTTTAGTTATTTTCACTGCTTTGAGCTTTATTAATATTATTATTACCTGTTAAAATATTTACAGATACTTACCTTAAAATCACCCAGTATAATAATATTTATAATTTATTTAGTTGATAAATAAAGGGTTTTTTCGTTCATAACAATTTGAAAGCATTAAGTATCAACAATAGTTATTTATTATACAAGACGAGTAAATAAACAATCTTTATCGTCGTGTATAATATTTCGTTTTATTTTGTACTCATCTACCAGAATTTCTTTAATATAAACAGTAGATAAAAATTACTTTATTTCACTGGAAGATAAAAGACTACTTTATCTACTGAAATTAGTTGATAAAAGCACTCTTTAACATTGAGTACAAAATAAAAAAATGTATTATTTCAAAGTCTATTATCGATTTTTCATTGTTAAAAAAATTAGAACTCGGTAACAAATGAAAAATAATGTGCCTAGACTTACTAGACTAGTGTTGTTTTAATTTGAGGCTAAGTCGGCTCGAATCTTCAATTAAGGTTGATCTCTGAAGCTTACGGAAAGCTATCTCGTGGTTTCAGTTCCGATACAGTGCTTGAAGCTTTCAGGAGGATGACATTAACTCCGCCTATCGCATGCGCTCGCCGTATCAGCCAATCACGTTAGACAAGCCTCATTACCAAATTACTAATTAAACATCTCAAACTGATCACATGAACAAGAATTTTCACCAAATCGTGCCCTAATACTGAAAATCAAAACAAAATTTTTACTTCGGCTGAAAAAAGCTTTCACGGTTGTTTTCAGTGAAAGCTCTGTGTTCGAAGACTTGTCGAATTTTCGTCTGTCGAATAATTGTCCATGGTGGTGAAATGATGAGCATCCCTTGTAGAGGTGGTGCCTTTGGAGGGGGTAGGAACCGCCCCGCCCCTTAGAGGAACCGCCACTTGCGATATTGCTTCCTGCCATTCCTGCCGGCGCTTCGTGTTCCGCAGGAGCTGCACTACACTTCCTGTCAACACTGTCTTCCTGATCTATCATTGACTGATCGCTGCCATTTGCAACTGGTAGCTGTAACGACGTGTTAATTAGTGTTTTTGGGGCGATTTTCGCAAAGTTGCGGTTTATGGCAGTTGCGTGTTATATGACAGTTGATTATTTAACTTTAGTGTTAAGCCGATTCTGGTTACAAGGTAAGTGAAAATGCTGCCTTTTGCATGTTGACGTCGTGCTTACATATTTATGTACTGCCATCTTTTGGCGATAGGCCAAAGAGAAGCGGGAAAAAGAATGAACTTGTAATAACAGTTTGAGGGTTGGAAAACGGCACTGGAGGATAACTCTTTGTGACAACAAAAAAATTTGTGTTTTTAGAAGAAAAGTTGTTCACTTCATGTGTCAGATATTGTCTAAAACTCCTCCTGTAATAAAAGCTGTGGTAGATTTTGTAAGGCAGAGATAAGAATATCCCACCCAGTACGTAAAGGTGCCGACGGTATTTTATGATGACAACGGCTTTGTCGCCATCCGGAACTGATAAAAACTTGAAATATAGTCTATGGGGCCGGACATTATGGATAAACCACAAGCTCCGTCATCTCTATCTTACTACACCGATATTTATAAGCTATAAAATACTTTTGCGAGGATATATTAAAAATTTCATGGCGATTTTTATCAAAAAAAAAAAGACAGAAAAGTGACTTCTGCATCTACAACTTATAAATAAATTAAAACAAAATCAAACTTTTTATTTAATAAACTAGTTAAATAATAGACTTCTTGCAACATTAATATCATACCTACATATTTTTTATTTGAACAGTTATGAGAAAATGTTGGGGTTTAAAAAGTTGATTTTTTCCATTCAGGCTTTTGTTTCTATTCTCTTAACGTAATAAAGTTAACAAAATGACTTTTAATAAAGACCCGACTGATAAAAAGTAAATTAAAATTTCAATTCAGATTTAATACCTAACTTGAACAAGTCGTCACTTCTTCTTAAATGAAATTTGATTGCAAATGTTGCAAAATGGAGGTACAGGAGTTAAAGTCATCTTGCACAAAAATTAAAGCTTATATTGATTGAAATATATTTCGGACACTAACTAGTCCCATCTTCAGTCTTCAGTTGATAATAGAAACATAATAAACATATAAATTATTGAACTTTAAATTTAAAAATTTTAAAAAGTAAAAGTGATCGAGGAAATGTCTATAACTCTGTTCTTAGATTCAGTTTAGAGAAAACCAATTAAAAACTAAGTTGGGAAACCAATTACACAAATGGATATAAGCTTATTTAAACATTTTTTTTTAATTGATTTACAAAAATAAAAAAGTAGGATGGCCTTTACAAGTCAATTTCACTTATTTGAGAAATAAAATGACACTTACTTAAATTATTAAAACTGATGAACTACGTTTTGAAAAAAATTCAAACTTGGACAACTACGACAATAATGAAAACTTTTCAACAATTGAAGTGGATATTAACTATCTTTGGAGAAATCAAAATGTATGTATGTTAAAAGAATAGCAATATAATATAATGACAATAGACACGGTTTCGAAGGTTTATTTTGCGTTTTATTTTATATTATTTTTATGCCTTTTTTCTTTAACGATACAATACAATTGTTGATACCATATCTTAAAAAACTTAAAACCATATCTTAAAACTTTAGCAGTAATTTGATAACGAGTCATCGAAATAGAGTAAGAGACGTAATAAGAGCCAAAGGAGGTCCCATCACACAATACTAGGTTTTTATAGGAACGGTGAAAATTTTAGAATTTATTTCTTCAGAAGTTTCTTTTTTTATTCATTTTTAATTTTAATTATAGTTTTTTATTGATTATTATTTTCTTCAGTGTTGACTATGAATGAGTAGAAATTTATTTATTGTAACTGTTTTTCTATTTAATATACATTATATTAAAAAAATTAAGAGTATCTTCTTAATAACTACTTCAATTGTTGAGCAGTTTATTTAATTTTTGAATTTTCAACAACCGTCAATTTTCACAAATACAAGGTGCCCCTGAACTCGCGCCCCAGAGAAAAATGCCATGTAAAGTAAGATACCAAGAACATGAAAAAAATTCTATCTATAAAAATTTCCAAGTTATGAGAGTATAAATTTTGCACTTTGACTCTATTTATTTCTGTTGGAAAAATAATTTTTCAAGTTTTTTTGATACAGACTATTAGAAGAGGAAACAAGGAAGCTGTATCCTAAATTGCAACTCTGTTTAATGTTATTTGTGGCTTTTATTGGCAAATTTTTTGTACCTTTACTAGATAATTATAAAAAACATATTCATGATCATCGGTATCATTAAATAGACATAAAAAAATGTCAAATGTCAAAAAATAAATGTCAAAATTTTAGAATTTTTTTTTTATGTTCTTGGTATCTTATCTTACTTCAAATTTTTCTCTGGGGCGCACCCTGTATAAGCAAAATAACTAGTTTACACGATTTTTCTACCTTAGCTGAAAGTTATAATTTCTTATAGATTTTCAGGCACTGAGTTCAAAAAAAGTATTCAAAAAAATCTACCACGTTACGTTTAAGAAATATGTAAATAACAAAAATACCAAACCGCCAAACAACAAATTAAAAATGAGTTATTTTACTTTGTTTTTTATATTTTTTGGATCAGTTTTCTTTATAACAGTTCAACAGTAATCTTCTAACATATTTTCATCCCAAAAACCTTTGTACCGATCTTTGAAAAGCCTTCAGATCTCGATGAATACACTCGCCCTGTTCGTCACTCATACTGCCTAAGTTTTTAGAAAAAAAAGTCCAAATGCGAGTCAGTGAAATGTATTTGAAGACCCATTTAGACCCATCTGGTGGTAATTTTGCAATAATTTAGCAACAATTAATTAAAAAAAAAAACTTTTAATCAAAAGCAGGAAAATTATCGTTGGGAACAAAAAACTGTGACGTGATAAAACAAATTTAAGTATTATTTTTGTTTAATTAAAGGTAAATAAACTTAAAAATAAGAATTTGACTAAAGGTATATTAAACAAGTTATTATTTGTAAACTAGTATAATTATTATAAAAATGATTTATTTTACAAAATAAGAAATTTTGGAGACATTTCAAGTCGTTAGAAAATAATGTGACTGAAAAAAAATCAAAAAGAAATGTTTAGTAAAATGTTTTTTAGGATACTGAATTGGTAACTAGCGTTTAGATAGTCCGGTAGATAAAATTTACTGGTAGAAGTCTACTACCGGCCGGTAGTCTAACTACGGGACTCGTTTATAACTATATAAACACTACTTAAATTTTTGTTTTCATAAATTTTTAATTTTTTTTTTGAAAGTGATCGTTGCTGTATCCTAAAAACTCTTACACATTATACGACCGGTATCATTTTTATGGCCTTGTCATGGCGTCGCCATAAAATAGTTGCTACTGGTCTAATACCGTAAATAGCTATTTTTATTGGTAATGCTAATTGTATTTTTTCTTATTATTAATTGTGTAGGTATACAAAGCACAATAAATTATTTGATATTTTAATGCCAAAAATTACCGGTCCTATATAAATATTATTGTTGATGAAAGAGTAGTTCACTTCTTCCCTGACAAATACCTCATCCAGTTTCAATTTTTGAAATAAATTCAAAATATAAAAAAAATGTTTAATGCCTCACCAAGATCTTGCATCCACACAGTAGTAAGATATTTTTTATGCTTTAAAGTGTATCTACAACTTTTATTGTTTTGTTTTTCTCTTTTAATAGATAAAAATTACTCAATACACAAATTTTATTTAAGGGAGAGAGAAAGAAAATAATAGACGACCATTCATCTAAAATGTATGAATGTTGTTTATGAGCTAAAATAAGATTAAATGACTTTAATATTTGGTCTCCAAATTAAACAACCCACTTTTGACACTGTTTTTATTTTAGAATTGTTTAACAAAAATTAATTAAATAACACTGGAGCTAATTTATTTTAACTACAGTTTAAATTAATATTATGTTGTTAAGAACGTAAAAAACATAAATTCCTATAATTTTTTTATTATTAAAAATAAATCTGTATACTAACCAATTTGTTTAGTACTAAAAAAAGTTATGTATTGATGGAAAAATTTACTTCTATTTAATCAAATGTCCTAAATAATTAAGAAAAAAAGTAAATTTTCAAAATTGGATTTTTAAAAAAGGTAATGTATAAAACACCAGATCCTGTAAAATTTTCTCGCCAATTTAATATAATTAAAAAATGTTGGGTCGCATTACTCCAACTACAATGTTTTAGTTGTCTAAAAATAAATTTTGTAAAACACTGCATAATGAGATGAGGGAGCTCTTCCTGTTGCCTAATTGAAACGGAAACGAACAATCGTGTTGGCCGCGACAAACTCGCGTGGCTCGACTTAAATTTACTGATAAAACCACTGATAACAGATCAAGAAGCCAGCGATTACCATTTATATATTAAACACAAATAAATAACTAGTTGTAGTGTTCTACCAGTTCTGTTTTCCCACCAAAAATGAGGTAAGACGCTTGATAAAAAAAAATTCGCGTCAAAATTACTCTTGCATGCCAGAGTATTTATCTTTGATAAAAACGAGCGTAAAACGTAATTACTAGATGATAAAGTTCGTCACGAAATAGGCTAATAGGAATTTAATTGTTGAAGAAAAAAGTGCCCCCTTCGTCGCAAAATGTACGAAAGCTCGTGTTCGTACCAAGGAGCTTTGGAATTGAAACGAAGCTCAGGAAGCACGTGTCCGCTGGGAATCAAGACTGAGGAATTTGGAACGGCCGATTGGCCTGCTTATAGATTCTGCAATCCAAGCACTTTTGAGCAACTCAAGCAGAGTGTTGAAAAGGCGAAAGCTGCCTTACAGGTAGGTGTGATTCCCATTTTCATTTTTTAGCGATTTTATCGTGCTTTTTTTAGGACAGAAGTGGTTTTCTAGGGACGGGAAGCGCCTTCAGTGATTTGTACAGTGGAGTTTCGACGGGAAGATCACAAGAAAATTTGCAGGATAATGCCAGAATAAGAGAAGGGAGTGATAACGACACCAAGAGGATAACTCAAGGTAAGTGCGGTTTTCTAATAACGTAATCGTCGTAATTATTTGGTAATGGCGGAGGGACTTCCTCAATAACAACACGAGCGGTGGGTCGAAAAAACAACATAAAATTCAATTTTTTTATTTCATTTTTCAAAACACTAAAAATGTATGACTAAATAATTATTAATGTGAATATGTCTCAACAAAACTTTTCTGATTTTTACGATCCTTCCATAATTTATAAGAAAATAAGTGTTTCAATATCAAAACGCAACTTTTGTGAAATAAATAATTTGATCTGTTATAAGTTTACTTTTATAAATTTGTAAATTATTTACAAATAAGTCACAGCTTATAGTACCTACTTCTGTCTTCGAAAGTCTTATTTTAGTGCTGGAAGAGTTTTTGTTTGACAAAATAATGTGAAATTTGAATCAATATTTCAATTTTGTTTCTCAGAATTGACTTTGAAGCCAATTTTATGTGATTATAAAATATTATAGAAAATAATCTTCGCATTTTTCCACATATTCAGATTAATTAAAAAGATATGACTCACTTGGTATGGTCGTTTTCGGACATTTGTTGAAGCACTAAAAATTTTTGTCTAAATAATAAATCAGTAAAGTGAATGTTTATACAAAATGTCTCAACAAAACTTTATATAAATATAGGTACCGGGTGTTCTGTTTTTATTCTTACAAATTTAAATAGATGATTGAATATTCAATTTCAAGATCAAAGTTTCCTATAAACATGTTTCGAAAAATGCTATGTAAAAAAGCTACACCCCTTAAAAGAGATGCGTTTTGAAGGGTTTTCTCCAATATTTCAGAATAGATAAAATTACAAAATTTAATAAAAGAAAAAACAAACTAGTACACTTAAATATACAGTATATCCCCAGATTGAGTTTACAAGAGGAAAAATTTTTTTTTTGATTTCACCCTAAAATTTCAAATGAAAAACAGCGAACTAATCTGTAATTAAAACTTTATCATTCTGATTCAGTGGAAAGAAAAATTAATTATTTTTTGGATTGCAGACTCCTATTTTTTTTCTCTGCTTTTTAAGTCCCATCACATTTTATTTTTTTGACAATTTGTCAAATAATTAATTAATTAAATAATGATTGTTCTTGTTAAAAATGACTTCGCTGTTTCTTTGAGTTGCAATTTATTAAATTTATATTTTTCACAAACATTTTTGTTATTTAACTTGCGTCAATGCAATTGTCAGAGTAACATTATTGTCAAAAAAATTAATACGCTAATGTTATAGAATTTAAAATGCAGAAAAAAATTACTGCAAGTCTAAAATCAAGGGAAAAATGAACTTTTCTTTCCACGGAGAATAATAAAGTTTTAATTTCAGATTTAGATATTCGTTTCAGGACAAGGAAAAAATGTTTTTCCTTTACAGTTTTGACGTAAAATCAAGATAAACATTTTTCGTCAACTTTTTATGTAAAAAAACAAAAAAAAAACAAAAAATGACATTAAAAAAGTTGTTTTATAAAAAAAGTCTTTCTTATGACAAGTGGATATCAAGTGATTCATTTCACTACACTATTTATTTTAAAATATCGAAAATTACTAAATTTTGTAACTACTTTCTTCTTGAATTAAGGGGTTATTTATGTATTTTTATTTTAATTTTGTGTTTTATTGGCTACTTATGTTTGTTTTCGAGAAAATTTCAAAGGTAACTACGTTAGATTCATAAAAAAAGTCATGAGAACAATTTTTTAGGAAACAACTGATTAATCAAACACTTGTTTTTCAATATTTTTTAAACTTGCAAAAAATTGTTGAAATTTATTAAATAAGTATTAGCAGCGTTTTTTCCCCACGAAATTAAATGCTTTAACTGAATTATTAAGTATTAAAAAATACCCGATTTTTGAAATACCTACCATGATAATTATTATTATTAGCGTTTAAAAAAATAATAGTTATTTATTCGACGAGTTTGAGGGTAAATCGGACGCTTTATTTGACCGAGTGGATTTTTAAACCACGAGTGTAACGAGTGGTTTACCATCCACGAGGTGGAGTAAATAATCCGGTTTACACTCAAACGAGTTGAATACAACATTTTATTCTTCGAATTAGAGTCAACAAGGCTTTAACTTGCTTTAAATCTGTTAAAAATAATCTGACGTTTCGTATAGAGAAATGCGAAACAGTTGTCAAAACTTCCTTACACGGGAGAAAATCCGTAAATTTTGACAGTGTCGAAGAATAAAGTACTTTTTAGCATTTTTTAAATTCTATTAATCAAAATTAACACAATGCTGTAGATTTAAAAAAAAACTGGTTTTGAGAAATACGAATGAATCTGAAATCACATTATTTTTCAAACTGTTTTTATTAGTATTTGTGCAATTAAAGAACAGAAA
>NW_025401069.1:785080-825793 GCF_015345945.1 Tribolium madens
TGTCACGAATTGATTAGGTAGGTATTTATCTGAAACCGGTCTCGCGATTGTTACATCCTGAAAATCCTGAAACGTAAGATGGTATGAAGCTGCGTATCCATAGCAACCCCTGCTTGAACCGTATTGGACGTGTACGTTCTTCCTTCTTTGCACTTGCTACTAACCATCATTCCAATTTCTCCTTTTCCGTACACACAAAATATTTATGATTTGTCATCAAAAATCGAAGCAATTTTTCATTAGAGCTAATTAATTCACGAGAAATATTGAGGGTTGAATAAGAGAAAAAAATGTAAACTTATCTACTTTGGAAACAGTACGCGTAGAACAATAGATGAAAGAAAATAAAAGGACCCTCCGAATTATAAATTCAAAGGAAACAAAAAAAGCACGACGTAAAAGAAACGGGGACATTGTAAAGTTCTTCGGGAGGAATATAAAAGTGTGCACACTTTTTAAATTAATGATTTATTTGGCCGAAGACCAAGATGGCGGGGAACGGAAGTTCGCGAAGATATTTAAGATTTAGCGGAAACGGTGGCTTTCGAAATAATGGAGACGGTGTAAATAAGGTCAAATGAATTATGCAAAAGTTGACAATAAAAAATGACAATGTTATAATTACAATGAATTAGAAATAATACATTTTTTACAGAATATTATAATCAACACATGTTATCTTAGTTTATTTCTTCATTATTTTGTGAAAATGACAAAGCGACCACTAATTCCACTACAACAATTCACTCAAAATTTTCCAGTTCCTGCAAATGTAATAATTGCCAATGTTAGTTTTATTATGCAAAAAAATACATAAAACATGCAGCATCTCCTTTATCTCAATTACAAATACAGGGTGTTAAAAAAAGTTTGTAAAATATTTAAGAAGGTAATAGTATTGGTATAGACTAAAATAAACAAAAAATGTGAGTTTTTTTTCTCTTTTTTGTTTGACAGATTGCAAATAAATGTTTCCAAAAACAAATAATTTTTATATCTTCGAAACCGTTACTTTGCAAACCCATGTTTATATTAAGACTTTTTTGTTTGTTTTGTTCTATACTATTACTTCCTGAAATATTTTACAATCTTTTTTTAACACCCTGTATGTAATTACAGAATAATTAAACAAATTGGGATTGTGAATAAAATAGTATACAAACTGTGGGGGGGGGGGATGTCATTACCCTCTTGACAAAATATCTCAACTCTCAGGGCAATGACATATTTTTCACCTCGATTGTAATATACTATTTCGCATTAAAAATATGCAGTGTGTCGCTGGATGGGTGAAACGACTTTGTAAACATAAAAAATTTTGATGTAAATTTTTATTTTTTGGGGTTCAGCTCTGCTTGGTTTTTAGTTTTGAAAAATCAAATATGCTTTTTTTTTGTAAAGTAAAGTGCCTTTTATGTAGCAAATGAAAATACAACAAAAAATTAATTAAAAAAGTTGTCTAGAATTAACTTTTAGGCCCCTATGCTAAACTTCAAAATCATCGACTAACTATGATTTTTCATTTTTTTCAAAATATGTAATTGCTTTTTGTTAACAGAAACGTCAAAAATTCTTTAATTTTAAATCAATAAACATCAAAAAAATTAAAAATTATAGTCAATGGTTTTGAAATTTAATATGCTGGCCAAATGTTGATTCTAAACAACTTTTCTTAATAACTTTTTGTTGTATTGTTCACTTTACTCTACGGTAAAATAACTTTTTTTGAAAATTTCCAAGGCTTATTTGATTTTTCAAAACTAAAATTATGCTAGAAATTAATTTTTAACCCAGTAGGGCTAAACCCTAAAATTTTTTATCTTTTACAAGAGTCATTTCACCTATACGGGGACACATACTGTATACCTCCATATTTTGGAAGCTATTTTAAGTTTATTTTAATAAAACATATTATAAAACCAACAAGTTGAGGAATTCCTCAATAATTGTTTAGTTCCAATTAAGTGACTCTTAAAGAAGGCACTGAGTTTTTGTCATTAATAAACTAAAATTAGTACAATTGTTTATTTACGACTTCAGATTTAATTAATTTTAACATCCAAAAATGGACTAAAATTTTGTTAGAAATTAATTTTTAACCCAGTGGAGCTAAACCCTAAATTTTTTTTATCTTTTACAAGAGTCATTTCCCCTATACGGGGACACACACTGTATACCTACATATTTTGGAAGCTATTTTAAGTTTATTTTAATACAATTTTAATATACCTACATATTTTGGAAGCTATTTTAAGTCTATTTTAACAAAATTTTAATAAAACATATTATAAAACCAACAAGTTGAGAAATTCTTCAATAATTGTTTAGTTATTGTAGTTCTTCCAATTAAGTGACTCTTAATGAAGACACTGGGTTTTTGTCATTAATAAACTAAAATTAACACAATTGTTTATTTACGACTTCCGATTTAATTAATTTTTAGATCCAAAAATGGACAAAACTTGCGCATATGCAGCACTCTCTCGCTTCGCTTGTTTGTGCTTCTAACGGTACTCACGTTGGAAATGTAATTCAATTTTTCACATAGAAGCGTGCATTTCGCTATTTTTAATATTTCCTACCCCCATGTCTTGCTAATTAAAAAATTTGAAAAGTAGAATAGTAGATAAAGCCGTGTATGCAATACGTGAGATTTTACTCGAATTTGGTGAACGAATAACAACGTCTGGTATTTATCGATTGCATTCCGTTATATTGGCAATTCGCTAACGGCATGCAATCCAATTTATTCTTTCGAAACCTGCAATAACAGACCGCATTTATCCATATTTTCTATAATTTGAAAATCGAATCATTGTTTTACAATAATAGAAAAAAGTGGTAATTTATTTCATTGTTTTGTATCGTTTTTGTAGCATATTTCTCACGCATGGGGCAGCAACAACCATCAGCGTCTGAATAATGCACGCGTAAGCGAGGCCAATATATCAATTAGTAGCACCCGCTAACCACCAGGGCGTGGCGAACACAATATCGCAACCCCCCTAAAGCAAAGCATCATCTAACCCCCTGCAGACTGAGCGATACTTGATATTTATATCCGCACTATCATTTCTAAGTTCAAATCAATTATCTCTGACGGGAAATCCATGCACTACCAACGACCAAAATCGCTAAATATTTTCTTTCACCTACAAGAGTGAACAAAAAAAAAGAAAAATTCTTGCAGATCGTGTCAGATATTTTGATGTGGCGCTTCCGCTTTCCGACGAGTTGTGATAATGATAAGTCAAAGTGACAAACGGTTAATTTTTAACGGTTTGTGTGCTCATTATAGCGTTTTAACTTTTGACCAAAAATAAATAAAAGGGGAAAGGAGAAATGCGGCATTGGGTGAATTCGGCGAGTCATTCTCTTGACGGTAGGTGGTGTGATAAGCGGCGGTCGGGGTGGCGATAAAAGACTCGAAAAGACACCCCTAGGAGGCTAAGTGATGTGCCGTATCGTATATTATTTATCATGTCGACGGGGAGAAATGGGGCAAAGTGGGTCACATAATCAAACATTTTTAACAAATCGATAAAATTTATACAGACCTAAAAACATATGGAAAATTAGAGTTTACGATTTGTTTTTAAAAGTAACTGAAAAATATTATTTCTACAAACATCTTTCTTTAATAATATAGGTTGTCTCAGAAATAATGATGAAAAAATGATAAAAAGATTTTTTTTAATTTCCTGTATTGTTGTTACTTTTTGTCAGTATACCTACAATTCAGTGGCTTATTTACTACAACTTATTCCTGAAAAGATACCAAACAAATTAAGTATAAAAAATTCTAACGCCCTAAGGTATTATTTGCCTTATAATGTCCTATTATACTTAGAATTCTAATAGACTAGCAAGACATAATAGTTATTATTGTCGTTCCATGTAGTTATGGTATAAACAACCTTCAACAATTTACAATCGTTAAGCTATCAATATCACCCTAGTATCATACAGGACTGTTAAGATGTTTTAACAGCCCGACATTTGCTTTAAGGCCCAGCTTTTTGACAGCTTTGACAATTTAAACCAAATTCTGAAAACAGTCCAAGATGTCAAAAAGCCGTGTGTTAAACATAGGTGTTAAAACAAAAGCAGGATGTGAAAACCTCGTAAGAGTTCTGTGAATTATTATAGTATTATTGATAGCTAAACTATTGTACATTTTTTATTTTTTATTTTTAATTTTTAAAATGAGGATGTTGTACTGGAAGATGTGTAAGAAATAATTATTTATTCGACGAGTTTGAGTGTAAATCGGACGCTTTATTTCAGGAGAGGATTATTAACTACGAGTGTTAACGAGTTGATTAAAATAGATTAAAAATCTAGTTAATTTAAATTTCGATTTGTCAACGCATGACGGGTTTATGCGTTTACTATCTTCACCACGAGATGTCGATGAATAAAATCTTGCCGAAAAAAAATGGTGTTTGTTTTTAAATATGTACTAAATAGATAAATTTGTGCGGTAATTTCTCTCAGAATTAATGGACTTTATTTATCATGAAGTATCTTTTTTTTCGGAGTCTCTGAAGGCCTAAAATTATTTTATATTAGTTAGTTAATTCAAAATTTAATTACAGTTTTTTTTTTGTTAAATTTTCAATATTTCAGTGTAGCCAAAATTTCGTCTTTTAAAAATACCTACAAAAAAAATGTTTGAAATTTTGTATAAACTAGTATCTATCTGCAAGTTTGAATGTAGTGAGCTTTTGTGGGATAGTTTGTATAGTCTTTGTATAAAAATCGTACCTGAAAAAATATTTAATAACATTTGGAGTTAATAAGTTAAAAGTATTTACAAAAATTAAAATTATTACAAAATATGAGTATTGTAAAAATAGCCTTTCTATGAGTTGATACTTTTATTTCAGGATACAAAGTTTTTAACATTTTGTATTAATTTGATAAAATTACATATGTATTATTTTTTACTATTTTAGTTGATTCAAAAAGGTGTACCTAGCATAATTTTAACTACGAATACCCCTCTACAAATAAGATATAGCACAATATTTATTGACCCACCTCAAAAAACAGAAAAATTACACCTTTCCAAAAATCTGTATGAAAAAATAATTTTAAAATGATTTTACTTTAGATCTATTGAAACTGACATTCAGCAGTGTCAGCATTGACAGCGATGTCATTCGTTTCCAAGATAACGATACGCTCAAAAATCATAAATTCGAATTTTGTAACCATGTAGAGTTTAGTTTAAACTCAAATAAATCGAGAACGGTATATGGTGGCGATATAAAACAAGAGTACCTTTTTTATAAAAAAAAAATTTGGGTACTTAATTTTTGGAATCAAAAATAGGCTAAAAAATGTTATGACCCAAAAACTGGAGAGGCTCCATTGTCACTAAAAATGTATAGCTTTTACAAGACTTCAAAAATGTCTTTTTGTCCCTTAACATGCAAAGTTTCATAATAATCGGATTAACGATAACAAAAATATTTCCAGAAAATCATTCTTCATACCGATTTTGAGAAAGGTTTAGTTTTTCTATTTTTTGAAGTAAGTAGTCGAATAAATACTGTGCTATCTATTCTCATTTGTAGAGGTGTATTCGTGGTGCCACACATTTTTTATTCACTCGATATTATTATGTAACCTAATCCAGAAATTTTTATAAACTGACTAAATAAAAAGCCATTCTAAAATATACCTACAGGCTAAGCCAAGCAATTTTTCAATATTTTTGATTTAACTTGCTTATAATTTATAACTTTATTTAAACGACAACCTAAATAAAGAATTTTTTTTACAAAAAATATGATTTAAATATTACAACTACATATAAAACTTTTCAAAGAAAACAAATGCAAAAAAAAAAACAAACAAACAAAATTTAATTCTTTAAGACGACCATCTGTGTAGACCATTACATTTGTTTTATTATTATTTATTGTACATTTATGTACATCAATTTATCATTCTTCTAGAGTTTGTTTCAAATTGTTGTAAAATTTAGCATAGCATTGACAGTTTAGTTGAAGTTACCTAGCAACTGAATATGAAATCATAAACAGGGTGGTTTTTATGTTTGTGCAAACTGTCGTATTTCGGTGAAAATTGAAAAATTTCATTCGCCAGGGACAAAGCCGCTATAGATCACCGTCCTGTTGGATGTTCCTCTGTTCGAGAGGTTGATGTGAAAACAATCAGAGTTGGCCGCGATAACGTAGAGTACAATTAAGCTCTCCGATTCAACATGGCGGTAGGAAGCGGCACATCAATCACTTCGCACACGTCAATTAGCCTCCGGAAGCACGTCACTATCAATTTGAACAACGCCCGTTCGGATGGATCACATAACCTATATTGATTTGCTTGACTTTTTCAAATTGTTGGAAAAATTGCATTTTCAAGTGATTCCCCCGTCACCACTGTTCATTTTAATTCGACAATAATCGTTAATTGTATTGTTGGAGGTCGTTTGTTTGGTTAGTGGTTGTTGGCACGCATCGTAGTCAAGTCACCCGTGGGAAAGACGACCACCCCTTATATATCTATCGATGGATATACTTTATAATGATCATGCCCTAATTCGTTAAATGGCTCGAAACATATGCTTTTGACTCGGGGGGAGCCTGTCAACATAAATTTGTACGCACATAATCATATAATCTTTTCGTGATAATCGCTGATTGCATTGCATACATCGATTAATAATCAATTTTCATGAAAACGAAAGAAAAGTGATTTCAAAAAGCAATTTGCTTAATTGATCCACATGATATTTGATTATCTACAATCATTAGCTCTGGTTTATGACTACCACAAAACTTGTCTTAAATTCTGCAAAAAAGCATGTATTTTAGTGTCCATGCACTCTGTATAAGTGTACACAGCAATTTCAAAATAGTACGAGTAAAAATAACTTCTACCTTTAATTTATTATACTTTTTCACTTTTTCGTAATATTTCGTATTTGACTATTTAGTGTTTTATTTTAATGATTAAACAAGAACGGGCCAAGTGTTTCTCAATTTAGGTATAAGTCTTAATAAAAAAATTTGGCTAGTGTGTGAGTTATCATAAGAAAATTAATTATTATTAATTTTAATTAAAAATTTCTACTAGGTATGTAAAAAATAAGTGATTTTAACTTTTCAAGTCTATATTTTGAAGTTTTGACATAATTTTTTCACTTTCTCTTAAGTTAAAATTTCATGTAGTACTTACTTTTTTATAAGAATGCCGTTTTCAATTGCAAGAATGCGAATTCTGAATCAACTATTTTTCAAATTTTCTTAGTTTTCTATATAAGTGGCTGTATTAGCGAACATGGCAGTTTGTATTTTTAACATCAATGTAGTTCTTTGTAAATTAATTTTTTTTATGTAAAAATCATAAAATCCAAAAAGTTTACATGAAATTTTAGGTCGACACCTAGGTATACTATGCGTTTTTATTACAAGTATGTAACCAAAAATTCTATCTATAAAAATTTCGAAGTTATGAGAGTTTAAATTTTGCACTTTGACTCTATTTATTTCTGTTAAAAAAATAATTTTCCAATATTTTTTGCTACAGGCTATTAGAAGAGGAAACAAAGAAGCTGTATCCTAAATTGTAACTCTGTTTAATGTTATTTGTGGGTTTATTGGCAAAATTTATTGGTAACTACGAAAATGCAATATATCTCGAGATTTTTCTTTTGCCATTCGGCCACTTTTCACAATGTTTTTTTGTATGAAATAGTGGATTTTTGTGGCTTTAGATTTGTCAGTAGGATTCAGTTGTAACGCAAAATTTTTTTACACAAAAAACAAATCAGCAGTTGCCAGTGTGGCAATAAAAAAGTCCTGAGGTATATTTTTTTTAAATCAACTTTTTCAATAAAATGAAAATTTTGTCAAAATCCAATTATACTTTTTTCTCGAACATTTTATTGTTTTATTTATTTATTTATTTAAATATGCCGCGTCAACCACAGAGAGTCATTAGCGGAGACAATTTATAATTATTAGAAACTTTCGAAGTTATGAGGGTTTAAAGTTTGCTCTTTGACTCTATTTATTTCTGTTGGAGAAATAATTTTCCAAGTTTTCTTTTGCTATAGGCTATTAAAAGAGGAAACAAGGAAGCTGTATCCTAAATTATAACTCTGTTCAATGTTATTTGTGGCTTTCATTGGCAAAATTTTTGTCCCTTTACTAAATAATTGTAAAAAAAACATACACAAGATCATCAGTATCTTTAAATAGAAATAAAAAATATCAAATGTCAAAAAATAAATATCAAATTTTTTAACAGATAGAATTTTTTAAACATTTTTTTCATGTTTCTGGTATGGCGCGAGTTCTGGCACACCCTGTATACATTGATACTGATAATTATACCGATTTTGTTTTTTTAAGCAACTTTATTAGTAGAAAAATACTGAAACACTAACATAATGATGTTCGCTTGCGTGTAAAGTTTTTTTTCAATTTTTTGAACATAATTAATCAATAAGGTAGGTACTCGTATATTTAATTTATAAGAGTTTTTGCTGAAAAAAAACATATTTAAGTTATTTAAGAATTTGTCATTTTTGCCATTTGAAAGCAACAATTATAAGAAGTGTAAAAGTACTTTATTTGCGTGAAAGAAAATGTAATAATTGTTAATTTCTAATTTAAACAGATATAAAAACATTATATGATGTTGTAAGTTTACCAAATTTTGATTATGTTTTTTTGTGTCAATATTTGTTTTTCTTCTTTTTTGATTGTCAAATATTTCAGTAAGCAAAATATATTAAAAAGAACTTAAACATTTCTTGTCCCTAAATTCAGACTTTGTTTACCTATAATTAAATCAAAACATTCATTTATAATTAAAAAAAAAAACACTAAATTTAGTTTAAGTCAAAATTCCTTTATTTTGTGTAATTGAGAAAAAAAGCAGTAATGTTGAAATTTATGTGAAGGAATGTGTAGTAATCACTCTGTATAAACATCAAGGGCTCGTATTGTCGTTAGTAAGAGTAATATAAAGTCGTTATCAGATTATTCAACCCTACTACAAAACTTACGAACTACTAAATGGGTGGATTGTAGTCTATTAATCAAGCGAAGCGAGGGTTGCCGACTGAATATCTACATTTCAACTCCCATAAATACGGCCTGATAGCGATTCCAGATACGCTAAAATGTAAATTATGTTTTATTGTGCCCTAACCGCCACACCACTTATTATTTTCCAAAATCCACGAAAAATCATTTAATTACAGGTCTCGAACGCACGGAAAAATCCTCACACGGTCACTTATCCTCGCCCAAGACCTACAACAGCATTTCGGAGACTCTCCGAACGAAATGTGGTAAGTCGACTTTGTTTCCACCGTAATTAAGAACGGGTGTGTCGCAATCTTACATCGCAATAGATTCGGTTAACTATGAATAATATTCAGCGTTTCCGGAGCAGAATGGTGGAGGCACACGTCCCCGCCGTTTCCGGAGCGCCGGATTTCCAACTTGGTAATGCCTTTCCTTGTTTGGTGCCCGATCACAAACGACACTCGTAAAAAGTTTTACGGAGGCAGGCTACGAAATTTCGACTCGTAAAACGCGAAAATCGATACGAAGAAGGCTCATAGATGTCGGGGTACATTTTCGAAGCTTTTGGGTAGGAAGTCGCAATGGGGAGCTTTTGTGTGTTGCTTTGAAAGCCGGCCGCGAGAAAGCGCGACAGATCGAGTTGGGGTAGTTCGAGGAAGGGCCGATAGAGGGTGATGGATTGGGGATGAAGTGAAATAAATAGCTACAAATTCACACGCAATGTGTGATTATTATTACAGAGAAAGAGGCATATTCTACGCGATTATAAATAAACTGAATTCTTGTAATCAAATAATTGTTAAAAAAATAATAATTATCTAAAAAATGGAACGTTTTTAAGATCATGAGAAAGTTTATTTAAATATTCTTACAAAACAATAAATAGGTATCAGTTTTTACTATTAAAAAAATATTTCTTTATAAAAAATATTTTATAATACATAATATGGTTTATACAGGAGAATTCATATAAAACTGCAAACTTAACGAATAAATTCAGAAATTAGGCTTATTTTAACCCTGTCTTTTATCATTCTTGGTAGAACAAAATCGTCAAAGTCAAAACAAAAATTTTAAAAGCTTATTTATGACAAGAATTTCCAAATTATGATAACAAATGAAATAAATGATTAATTTTTAATCTTTATAAATCAATCACTCTATGTACTAAAATTTTAACCAGTACTTCGAGCAGTTATTAATGAAATTTAATATACCGTTTAATGTCTAATAAGACCGACATGTAACTTCGTAGTTAAGTGACGTTTTATCAAGAATATTTTTCAAAATTTTTTTTTGTTTTTGAGTTCTACAATTTTTTTATTGTTTTTAATGACAACCCACTATAAAACCATTTTTCTCATAAAAGTTATGAACTAAGGATTACAGGTATCTACTTAATATTTAATTTTTCCAAAACCTTTTTTTTTACATAAATTGCAATTAGGACAAAAAGAACTCAAAAACAAAACAAAGTTCGTTCTCAAATACGATCACATTTTTTATATTACTTTAATTTATATTAATTATTATTTGGAAGCAAATGATTTAAAAAAAAACCGCTTGGTTTCATACTTTATATTCACCCTGTATGTAGAATGTTCTGCGCCGATTATGATTGTTTTTTTTTATAATTTTGAAAGACCTTGAGAAATTTTCAATTTTTAATTTAAATAAAATAAGGTATTTTGCATTCATATTATAGGAATTGCCACAAAAGATCTATGAAACTATTGTCGGTCAAAAAAGACGTCGTGAATGGAAAAAAGACTTTTCCTATCAAATTGCACACAAGATTTTATAAAATTTGGAAAAGAAACCCTTGCATTAGGTAAGTTCTTATAAATATATTGGTATGAAAAACAAAAGTATACAAAGTAAAATGTGACAAAATATTTTCAATTTGTGTGTTGGTTTCATTGGCCTGAAAATAATGTTAGAGGAAGCAGATGAACCATCTTCTGCAACGGTCTTGGTGCTGTCCGAAAAATTACAAAAAGGCGTACAAACACTTCGAGAAATTGGTGTTCAGAATTTTTTCATTCTAGGTAGAAAAAATTGAACTTTTCAACACTCAAATGAGTGTGAAAAAGTTAAACAACTCCATACCGAATTTCATAAAAATAGGTATATTTGTAGTATTCAGTTCTTGCACTAAATTAATTACAATATTTTCTAATTTGTTAATTTTGTTTTTAAAAAACGTTACTTTGATTAAAAAACTACTACTATATGAATTTGTATTTATTTTTTAGTAAAATTACGTTTCTTCAGTTGAAATTCTCATTTACTGTGTTATAAATAAAATCTTGCTTGCTTAACAAGGCTGTTAACGGATTCTTTTGGGTACGTTAACAGCTTTCTTTTATTAAATAGACATAAAAGAATATCAAACGTTAAAAAATAAATGGCAAAATTTTTTGACAGATGAAATTTTTAAACATTTTTTCCGTGTTTCTGGTATCTTATCTAATTTGGAATTTTTCTCTAGAGCGCAAATTCTGAAACACTGTATAATTGTCTATTGACAACATTTAATTGGAAAACTGTGATGCTAAATAAATAGTCAGTGTTGTTAGGATTTGTGGCCTATTTGATAAAAAGATCCCAATCATTTATGTATTTCTACTTTATTCAAAGTTGCCACAGGACACTTTGATAAGAAACTTAACCTATGGCAATACTAATTAATACTTTTATTAATAATAGAGACCAGGATTATTCTTTCATCTGAACCAATTGTTTTTTACTTGAACTAAAACGGGTCCAATGTCCAGTTTCTACCGTTTGATAGAATAGCCGCATAATACGTAACAAATAAAATAAATTCAATGTGAAGTGGTCGGAGCCGGTGTAGTCGGAAGCGGGCTGCCGGCGGATACCGCTGTCTCCGGGACACTTCCTCCCCGGGGCGGCCAATTTCACCCGGAGCGAGCGCTTTCCGCACACTCCGGATTCACCCCGGAGTCGACAGCTCGCGCGGCCAAATGCACCACCCAACATTTCGCATTAAATTAAATAAAATACTGGTTCGTGCATTTTTTTCTCGAAGAGATAGTCTCAATTGTGTGGGGAGAAAGCTCGCAATCCCTCTTGTCGCGTTTAAAAGGTTTCTGAAAAGAAGCCGTTTCGAATGTAATGAGCGCGGGAGTGAGGTGTAAATAGCTCCAATCAGCGTCTATTCATTAGTCACTTGCATTAAGTGATGGTTGTAGCAGTTGGAGTGTGAAGCGACTGACAATTGCCCACCAACTTTCAGCTATTCAGCGACAAGCTTTGAATTTCAGCACTGGTGTGCATTTACAAACATTTCGATTATTGCGATTTTGATTAAAAATTGTGGCACGGAGATAGATTGTGAACTTTGACGAGGGTGAATGCACAACAGGGTGCAAGTGGCCACGCGACCGAAGCCAGTCAATCGAAGCACGACTGTATACCGTATCCATTAATATATCACGCTTATTTCGCCTCGACAACTATGAATAAGGTCATAGTATTTATGCATAAACATGGCAGATTTTATTATTATACGAGTGATAAAAATGATAAATTTTAATAGAGAGGGGCCGTGCACAACAACAAACCGTGTGAAATGCCTGCAACATTCATTAATTACGAAAAAACCTACACAAAATCATGGTAGCATTAAGTAAACACAAAAATAGTAAAATTTCAATAAATAAATGTTAACATTACTTGGCGTTCTTCTCTGAAGCGCGGCGAGTTCTAAAACACCCTGTGAAGGGGTTGTTGCCGATGAAAAGTTGAAAGTTGTCATTCTGTATATGTGAAGCGTATTAAAAAATAGGTTAACAGAATGCGTCAAAAATTTTAAACAATGATGCCAGCTTAAATTTTAAATTTAAAGTGAAACAATTTTGCTTTGTAATGTCTGTACCTTTGAGAATTTACAAAAAATATGTAAAACCTAATAAATACTAATGATAGCTTATCGTTAAAAACAATATTGTGTCTTGTAAACAGACCATTTGAATAGTAATGTATACATACAGGGTGACTCAGAAAGTTGATAAAGTTTATTATTTAAATATTCAATTTAAATGATTATTATGTAAAAATTTGTATAAAAAAATCATAGAAACTAACCTAGTGCATCACTTGAAATTATTTTTAAAAATGAGTACTCCTAATATACAATACTAACTTATAATCTTTTAAAAGTATCCTATATTTTTGCATTTTTAGATATAGCCTTAAATGCTAGTAGATCTAAACTAAACTTTCTTTTGTCGATTTTGCTTAGTTTTTGAAATAATTTGATTTCTTTGACGAAAACATATTCATTCAAAAAAATATAGAGCTAAGTATAATATTTATAGTGAATTGCAACCATAAATGTAAAGAAATTGGAAAAGATTGTCACAAGTAATATAAGGTGAAAAATTTTAATGTAACACTCAATTCTTTGTTTTTGTTTTCGTTTTGAATCTAATAAATTATAATTATTGTCTTGTTTTAATATTATTGTTTTACCTCTTTTAATTTTTTAATAACAAAATTATTGAAATTTTGTTGTCAATTTGAGTTGATTTTAAGAAATAAAAATTGATAACAGGATCATATTTTATGACTAAAAATATATACAATTTTGTTGAAGCATTATGTCCAACTTAAAAAAACAAATCGCAGTCACCCCTTATCTAAAAACATTGTGAATAGATTACAATGATATATAAGTACTCATGTTTTTATAAAATACACTCAAATAATGAAGCAATTGTGGCGTTTTTTACTATTTTAATAAGATATAACGGATGTTTTTTTCAAATTTGGCGACAAAGCTATCCATGAAAGTTCGATTGTGAACGAACCATTAATTAATATAACATTTCGCTGGCTTGATATTACAATGTTGCATGTTACATTTTTTGAGTTTTTAAGTTTTTAGAATTACCTACAAGGGCGTATTAAAAATTGTGGTCCGTTCACAACACTGTCATATCACCGCCAACTTTAAATAAACACCCGTTACAATGAATATACATAAATACAGGGTGATTCAGCTTAAATGATCCACCTGACCCCTCTTGGCACACAACACATAATGTACTTATTTCTTGATTCAAAATTAAATTTTCAAAATATCGAGAATCAAAGAAAGATATTTTTCGATTCATGAAACTTTCAAAATTCGAATATGAATCAAGGAATAATTGCTTTGTGTATTATAGGTTGTCTGCCAAGAGGGGTCTAATGGGTTATTTAAGCTGAATCATCCTGTATCTAAAATTTCTCTGAATACTAGGTGAACTGAAAATATGGAACTAAACACGTTTTGCTTAAACTATGTATATTTTGAAAAAACTAATTGATGAATGATAAAGTACTACAAAAATAAATCGTTTTTCAAAAATTAAATTTCTTGTTTTTTTTTTGTACCTACCTACATATTTGAGTACATATTGCAAAATTTCTAATTTTTTTAAATAGCAAGCCATTACATTTTTGTTACAAAAGCCATAATTTAAAGATTACAATAATTATCTACGTTACGTTAAGTTTTTATAAAAAAATACATAAAAATGGCCATTTTGAAAAAAAAAAACGCACAACTCAAAAACAAAATCTCGTTTTTAAAACACGATCAAATTTTTATAGCAATTTTATTTATATTATTTTCTGAAGAAGCGCTTGGTTCCATACTTATTCTTCACCTTGTATTATGTTTTTCCTACTTTTTACTTTGTTAAGTCATGAAAATTTTGAAATTTGTTCTAAAATGTTTCGTTGTCTGTAAGTCATGTAATGTATCAACACAGTGTTTGTTTACAAGTGGTTGAGGGTCACGATATAAAAAGCTTTCTAAATTGTGCGACAATGAGTGAACATCACTCAATTACGCCACCTCCGAAATCAAAATAATCGTTTAGTTGCATCACGCTGAGCGTTCCCACAGGCCATAACAAAGGTAGTCGAAATGGCATACTTCACCAGTTCACTTCACACCGCTCGCGATTGTCATTGTTGGTAAATTGTCAGCGTATGTCAATCGTCATCCTAAACAAACCCCATTGTCTTACACAATGGAAGTGAACATCGGACAGGCGGCGGACGTGTGTGCGTATCATGAGCCATCGGAGGGTGATGGTGCTCTCTCTCGCCTGACATGGGATGCGATATCACTAGTATAGCGTAATAATTGGCTTTAGCATATTGCGATAGTGACGATGGTCGATGAAATGTGATAATGTGGCACAGAAGCGGAATTGCGAATTTCGCGATAGTTAATTCTAAACGAACAAAAATCAAAATACTATCGCTACAGAGTCATCGTCAGCTTCAAAACTTTTAGGCTCACTCACTTAGTTCAAAAATATCATAGAAATATTTTGTTATATCAGGTGAATAAAAAGTATGGAACCAAGCGTTTTTTTCGTAAACTAAGCACTCTACGAAAAAAATAATTAGTGTAGCGTAAAGTACAATTAAAATGTGACCATTTATCAAGAATAATATTTTTCGAAATTTCTTTTAGTTTTCGAGTTCTGGAAATTTTTTTTTTAATGGCAACTCACCATGGTAATTTTTTTAATTAAAGATTATGAGCTAAAAATGACCTCTAATTAAATAAATTTGTTTTTTAGCCAGTACTTTTTTTTAATTAATTGTTAAACTTGCGTTTCGAACTCATCACGAAGATTTTCCGAACTTAACCGAAGTGGTTGTTTCATGCATTTCATCATGATTTCTATGCAGGTGCTTTGGGGTGGTTACGAATGGACTAAAAATAGAAGTACATGATTTGTTATGAGATTTTTTGATCCATCCGGAACCACCCAAAGCACCTGCACAAAAAATCGGGCTCTCCAACGACCAAAGTCATGAAACGACCCCCTCGTTCAAGTCCGAAAAATCTTCGTAATGGGCTCGGAATGCAACTTTAACAATTTATTTAAAAAAAAGCACTGACTAAAAAACAATTCTGTTTAATTGGAGGTCATTTTTTATCATATTCTTTCATTTAAAAAAATTACCAAAATGGGTTGCCATTTAAAAAAAAATTTTTTTCAAGAACTCGAAAACTAAAAAAAATTTCGAAAAATGTTATTCTTGATAAATGGTCACATTTTAATTGTATTTTACGCTACACTAATTATTTTTTTTCGTAAAGTGCTTAGTTTACGAAAAAACGCTTGGTTTCATACTTTTTATTCACCTGGTATATGAAAACTGTAGATGCAAATCCTTAGCAATGAGAACAGTATCTTGTGAACAGACCACAATTTTTAATATGCCGGGCGAGGTGTCAATTGTCAGATTAATAACTTTAAATACGATGGTTCGTTCACAATCAAACTTTCATGGATACCTTTATGACGGTTATAAAGATGAGAAACTTATGAAAATTTTGGAGAAATTTCATTTTTTCATTTCGTTAAAATACAGGGTGTTTACGGTCTTGGAATTGAAAATTGACCTGTAATAAAAGAGTACAAAAATACTGTAACTGAGAAAAAAAAAACTTCCACAATTGTTATTATTAAAAATGTTATTTAATTAATATTGGCACACGGTTTGAGGGTTACTGAAATTATTTCCTTGTTTAGATAAAATTGTATTGATGCAATGATTGACAAAAACCACTTCATAGTTTTGACACTGTCATCATTTGCTTGGCTATTGCTTTAGTTTTTATCAAAATTCGAAGATCTTCTGTTTAATCTCTTCCAGCAAAATGGTTTCCAATAAAAAAAAATAACGTTATGGTCGTCAATTTCAGTAGAATTTACGTTGTAAATGGTTTTTACTTTTCTGCATATTCGTTAAAAATTATTAATAAAATGTCTGTGATAGAGTTCCCCTGAAAAAACTGAAGTAAATAAAAACTTCAAAATTCTAGAGGATCAGATGATCCTCTAGTATTTTGAAGAATCGATTAATCTGGTAATACATAATTAGATGGTAAATGTGCCTAATGTCGACTATTTCCAATGGTCGAGCAATAACATTTAAAAGTAAATAAAATTTATAAGTAATAATTTATACAGGGTGTTTCACACAATTTTACGATGCTTGCGCCTAACGTACGCACCCAAATACATATACAAAAAAAAAAAAACACTGGATACAAAAAATACACATTTAATTATTTAATTTTTGGAAACCCATGACAGTAGTTGTCAAACTAATCTAACAAAAAACATTGTAATTTTTTAAAGGGTGAACAAACTAGTGAAGATTATCCAATTTTTCAAAATATGTAATCGAGTTCGTATCGGAATATGTATTATTGATTGCATCTTACAGACGCAGGCCTTGTATAATTATGTGAAACACCCTGTATATAAATAATAAATAAATAATTTATATATAAATTTATAAATAATTTATAAATAAAAATAAATAAAACTTAAAATAATAAAAATATTTAAATATGGCGAGTAAAATATTCTCCTTTCTATTACCCAACAAGTTTTTCCGCTAGATTCAAGTTTGAATATTGTGGTCACAAACTGTGTGATCATCCACCCGTATTTTGCATTTTTTGTATTTTTGTGTTGTAGAATTTTTGGTACTAATGATTAAATAAATAATTCGACCAAACCAATTTTTGGACTCGTTTTAAAAACCAATAAAAATTAATAGAAGACATAAGTGAAACTTTCCAAGGCTCTCCCTGAATCAAAATTCCGTTGCTCATAGGTGTCATAAGTACTAAATTCTTAATTCCGTGATAATGCCTTTCAAAGATTTTTTGCATAATACAATTTCTAAATATTTGTCAAACTATTTTCATCATTTAGGGGCTAATTTCAAAATATTCTTGTCAGTGTTCCAACATACACTATGAGTAACTTTACACTACTTAATGCCATAAAAATCTTGAAAATCAATTTTTGTGACTTATGACTCTCTTGTCGCCCATATGCGACTCAATAACTCAAAACCTTTTGAATTTTTCATTATTTATTTTTAATTTCAAAATTCTTATTTTAAAAATAAGATAAATTTCAGAATCCTTTTTGAGATTTACTGCCACATAGTGTTTATTGAAGTATCAAATTAAAGAGCATTTAAAACTCTATCAAAAAAAAATTATTTTGTCATAAGAAAAAAAAAACTTTTGCAGACCTTTTGTTTTATGTTCTCTCGTGTGACTAAAAAGTGTTTATGGAACCAAGAATTTTTGATGATCACCGCCTCCTTAATGAAATGTATCAATATCCCGCCTGGGCATTTCGTAAAAAATGCATTGGAGCAGTGATTCCGATTTTTTCTTAGTTACGGGAGTTACTAAGGAAAAACTGAATGATTTTGAATTAATTAACGAAAAAATAACGCGATTAATAAAAGCTGGGAAGGAAGGATACTACAAAACCAGATACGCCAAGGAGAATTGATACTATGAGGTTGAACAATTTAAGCTAAAAAACTGGATATGTCAAAAAATTTCCCAAGATTAAAGCGCCAACGGGAATCAGTTGTACTCAAAAAATGCCCAGGCGAGAAAAGGATTATTTCTATGGAGACGGCGATGTTGGTGATATTATTTGCTTTTAGAATAAAATAATTCATGAAAAATGAAATGCTTTAAATATTATCTTCTTTTTAAAAATAAAACTTTTTACCTTTTGTTTTTAAGTTGTGATTTTTTTGACAATATGTTACTGTGAAAACTTGTTTTAAACAGTCATCAGTCATCACTAAATCATAATCTTTATCATTTTTTTAAATAATAGGTTGCCATTTAAAACGATTACATACATTTTTATATAAATTAAATAGTTTTTCAAAAAATAAATATTTAAAAGAACACTGTTTTATACTTTTTGTTCATCACTTTGTATATCTAATGGGTGTTTTATTATTTTGTTGTATAAGATTAATAAATTTTTATTTACTCAAATTTGTGTAACAAAAAATTCAGAAACACAAAACAAGAAATTTAACATTGGGTTAAATAACCAATTTGCAGTTTCGTGTTTGAGATAAAAACAGAATTTAATTGTCTTTAAGTATAAAGTACACAATTTTCTCACTTTTCTCAGCCTCTGACGTACCATTTTTCATTTGCTGTCATTTCAAATTTTTGCATTAATTTAAAACGTATTACCTCGCGGAACTAGTGTTATAGTGTTGGCAATAAATCGCGCGCTAACCGATTAACCTGTTAGGCTAATTCGAAATTCTCGTCTCACAAAAACGCAAAATGGATTTCCACAGCGTAATGGTAATATTAATGGCAATCTACCTCGGGACCCAGTTATTTCCTGAACTAGTGAAGTTCCACGGTATAACGAAGAGTTTTTGAGAGATAGTACATTAGATAATCCGGGCGGTGTTGGAGCTGACGGGCGCAGAGAGTGTTATCCGGGTTTAATTTAAAATTAATATAGCACAGGCGGCGACTGCCGGAAATGAGCTTTAGGAGGTGGTGTGGGTGGTAGGAGTGGAACTGCGACGACGAAGCTTCTCTTCGCAACTTTGCAGGGACTAACTTATTAATCCTTAGCAGAAGCATTGCAACCGAACAAATTAATTACACCAAAGTTGAATATACAACTTAGCCAACCATTGCATAAAAGGAAAATTGTGATCTTATTGAAAAAAAAAATAACAGAAACCAAATCATCGTTTACGTATAGACGTCAAAGAGTTTTAACTTGTTTAACTTAATTAAATAATAAGGTGTGTGCAGAATGTCTCATAATTATAAACCTGCATACTATGTATAGCCTGTTTGCCTGTTTTCTACTAAACTTTATTAAAAAAATATAACATTTTCAAATCAAAATAGTTGTAGAAATTACAATTTAGCAAATAATATTTATAGAAACATGAACTTTACAATCCTACATAATTAATTGGCGTTATTTTAATGTGTTTTTAAATGCAAATTACTTTTTAACTATTTTTTCTTTTAATTGGACACTCTGTATGCCATTATACAGAACTTGGTGGGACTATATTGCTGAGAAGTATACAGGTATACGTAATTAAAAAATTCTGAAAAAATCCTTATAGTCAAATTTAACAAACTTATTTATGTTTTTCAATTTACATAATTTTTTTAAGTTCCCATATTTCACTATTGCAAAAAATTGTAACTACATATTCTACTTATACATATACAGGGTCATGGGCGCCCGCAGAGGGGACAAAAAAAGAGTCGAAATTAATAATAACAGTTTTGTTCGTTTGTTTTCATATCACTCAGTTCGTGATAAAAATGTAAATAGTAGTTTCTTATTTCGTTCATGAAAATTTAAGTTAGAACGAGTTTGTAAAAAATCAAAAAAATCTTTTTTTATATAAAATAGCAACCACTATTATCCCAGGGGGGGGGGGGCAACGGCGCCACACTGTGTGCGCCCATGTACAGGGTGATAAAGTTTCATGATTAAATTTAAAAATTAATTACCTATTAATTCTTCCGAAACCACACTTGAGCTATTTTATAAACTTTTACTGGCTTTTTGAGACACAGAAAGTGCTTATTTTCCGGCAATTACTTTATTTTTACTCTTACCAGTAGCGTGCATATACGGGCACTTCACTAGATATTTTAATTTTTTTGTTTTTATTGTTATTGTCTTTTACGTACGAGTATATTAGTGTTATTTTTCGATGTAGAATATGTGGTTTCAGTTTTTCACAACATTAAGAAAAAAAACACCTTGTATAACTCAGTAAAAAATTGCAATTGTAGATGTTGACAACACTAGTGTTGTATATCTAGATATGCATTAATATTACGACATTTATTTAAAATTCGTACTTGACAACAATTTTAATAATTGTACAGGGTGCTGCATTTTGGATGTCTGAATGAGGAATCTCCGAAACTAAGATGTTTAGCCAAAAACGACTGATACATTCTGAGGCTCATTTTTCGAGAAAATAATATTGATTAAAACCGCATCCCGCTTTTGTCGTCTTTTGTACTGTACTTACGAGTACAGACAAAAGTTGACATTTGGGCGAAATCTAAAAAAAATCATATCTTCGTTATTATAGAATATACGGATTTGAAATAAAGACATTATACAGGCACTTTTTACGGGGAATTTAATAATGTACTTAACTATTTTTTTTCAGTTATTTGTTTAGCCGTAATAAGATAAACTTGTATTTTTTTAAATGGAAATCATAGGCGGCTATGGCAATTTTGAAAAGCTTATTTTTTTCTGATTTAAAAAATATATGTTTGTACAGAATATTTTTTTATAATTATACTTAGAAAATGAAATACATATTTTGTTTGATAATAGTTGGCCATGGAAAAACTATTTCACTCCAAATGTGTAAATAATAGTCAATAAGAATTTTGTGAACTGTAAAATAGATAAAAAAATAGATAAAATTATAAAAATTTTAAAAATACGATACGTTAGAAGTATTGAACAAATATGCGAGCGCCTCAGAACAAAATTATTACATATTTTTAAAAAATCCAAAAATAGGAAAAACAAATGTGTTAACAGTCAACACAATTAGAAAAAACATTTTTTTGATGATCCAATGGAGGTAGAATAACGTTTCACATAGACGGAATTTGGGTATTTGAATAGCCATATCGTCATTTTTGTGTCATATAAAATATATTTTATTGAAGAATTAAAGCGGCTTTTTTACCAACACTAAGTATCACTAGAAGTTACAATGGTAATGTTAGCTTGTTTAAAAACAAAGAAATGTTATTAGTCGCCAATAAGTTGATTTACGATTTATTTTGCATTTTTTTCATTACTTAGTACTTAGAAAACTCTTTCATTAGTGACACTGGTTGAATAATATATTTTAAATCCTTTTAGTTGAAGATGCAACATTTTTTCATAGCCAACTGCGAACAAAAATCAAAGATAATTTTTTACTAAAAATGTATTATAATAATTTGTTACAAATATATATTTTTTAGATAAGAAAAAAACAAGCTTTTTAAAAATGACATAGCCAACTATGATTCCCATTTAAAAAAATAAAAGTTTATTTTATTACGGCTAAACAAACAACTAAAAAAAAATGTTAACTACATTATTAAATTCTACGTAAAAAATGCGTGTATAATGTCTTTATTCCAAATCTGTGTCTTCTATAATAACGAAGATATGATTTTTTTTTAGATTTCGCTAAAATGTCAATTATTGCCTATAAGTCGAAAACAAAAGACGATAGCTGGATGCGACTTTAACCAATATTATAAACTAAACTAAACTAAACCTCTTAGTTTTGGAGATTCCCTATTCGGACATCCAAAATGCAGTCCCCTGTACAAGTGAATCTTCATTTTTATGCATATGTAAGTATTTCTCTCTATCACCTTTTAATGAGTTGGTGCAAAACTTTTTATGTGCCCTGTACTCGTATAATAATTATTTTTTTGATAAAAATAGTCTGTACCTTTGAAGTTAAGTTGGCAACATTACAAAACATGATATGAAAATTGATATATCTCATTTTCTGACTCTACATTATTATGTTGCCAGTCTAATTTCGGTCAAAGACTACTTGATCTGATACATATTTACACAATGTCTTATAAATTATCACTAGCCGAATTTGATTTTTCTAACAAGCATAATTTTTGGTACCAGTCTTAAAACACGCCATTTGATTTATAATGGTAAAAATAAAAAACGTCACATTTTTAATTTATATTTTTTCACCCTGTATTTGTCAAGCGAGTTATCATCTGTCACAAATGTATTGCAATGTAGTTTTTTAAAAGTAGATATAAAACAAAATTTATTTTAATTTTGTCTACCTAAATTTTGTTACTTAAGTAACTATCATTCATTGCAAAATAATTAATGATTATTAAATTTAGTTAATTGTGAAGTAAATCAGTGTGACCAATCACGAACCAAAGTTATAATTTGTATATAACATAAATCTTTCTTAAGAGTTTTTGACACATATGAAAATTAATTACTGGTTGCAAATAAACATGCCGATTATGTCGCGATTTACCACTTAATCATTTCCGCCTACCTGAATAAGAATTATGCAAAAAAGTGTAATGTATTAATTCGTCGAGTCGGCAATCGTCCGAAATATAACTTTTGGAGTCATGTCCTCTGTTCCGATAGCATCGCCTTGGAGTGATTCTCAGCACATAATTTCAGTTAGCACGGAACGGCAGCCGGCGGCGGCAATCGATGTGGCTGCCGGGTTGCTATGGCTACACTTCCGGTATGCAGCGCCACCGTAGCGGAGCTTTCGGTACTAACGGCGTGACTTATCGCTCGCCGCCGCGCCGCCGACAAGACAAGCTTTCGCCAAATTACCTTTACACCGCTTTACCTCCTCCACCTCCATCATCATCATGGAATTATTGAAGTTTCTCTCTCGGTTTTGTTTCCAAAAGCACTCGCAAACAGGGAAGAAGTTGGTTTTATAATGTATTGTGTTTGATAAATGGAAACAAAGCTTTCACTCTCGGCTATAATTTCAGGAAAAGAATCGTTCTTTTGATAAGATTATTGCAATGGAGGTTACGGACGAATTTTAAATGCTTCATTATGAGCCAGAGTCCCGAAAATGACACGATTTTGCTAAAACTCTAACGAAAAAAAAACATTAAATATTTTCGGAAGCCTTATTTCTGAGTAAACAAAAAAACTAAAATTTTTAATTTTAGTTCAGTTACTTGCTTATTGTTGAGCCAATTACCAATATTTTCATCCATTGCTTAAGCAAAATTACTATAAGTTTATCTAAATTCTTAGCTTTAGAAATCGTAACAGATTCTGTAACAAGTTTTTACGGAACTAAAAGAAACATTTAATTTTGTTACAATCTTGAGAAACCTCGATAATTTCATAGTTTCAACGTCATCACCAATGCGCGAAAACTCAAAATGTTTAAAACAAATTTTTTTGCATAGTGATTATGAAAGTTGAATTTTTATCACGATTAATCGTATAGAATTTTAAAATTAATTAATTAATTTTAAATTTTAAACGATTTCTATAGTTATATTTCTATAGTTATTTCTATACTATATTTGATTTATCAAACTGATATCTTTTTGGTCTTTGGGATTCTTGGGATTATCACAATGCAAAAAAATGTTGTGTACAACTCGTTTTGAAAGTCCTTTCTTTCACTTATTTGCTTAATTAACGAGGGCTCTCCCCAAGTTCATGAAAAAAAGTATGACTTTCAAAACTAGTTGTACAAATAACTATTTTAGAATTAAAAAAAATAGTAACAGAAACCTTGTTTTTTATAATAAATACGAATAATTACTGTAGAAATGTGCTTAATTATGCGTAAGTATATGGTAATAAAAAACATATAATAACAATAGAAAATTCACTTCCCAGTGGGAAGAAATTATTTCTCGACAAAAAAAGAATTCAAAAACTGATTTTTGGTGCTTTATTCTATCTGATCAGAGTTTGCTGCCTCTAGATTTTGATAAGATTATTTTTCAGTCACTTATTTCTGGGACAGTCTGTGTTAACTTACAGTTTTAGTTTTAACAAAATAAACCGTATTAGATTGTTGTTGTTGTTAATGTTAAACAAATGTTTTTTTTTTAATTAAAATTTAAATTTTAAATAAATTAGAGCATTTAATACCTATTTAGTTAAAACAAAGCTTATACAGAATTGTATCTACAGCACCTACAGCATGATTCACAATTCACATAAAATTACGAACTGGATCAACACTACACAGGTATTCTTTTTTTATTGTTAAAAATATATTTAATTTTAAGGTAAAAGTTTCCTATGAACATGTATCGAAGGAATTTATGTAAGAGAGCTACATCCCCTGAAAGAAGTGCATCTTTTAGGTTTTTTCTAATATTTCAGAAACCATTGTAGATAAAACTACAAAATTTGGTTCAACTTATGATAACCTTTATACATCCAAATGAATTTAAAGATATAATGTCGAAATTTTTACTGAGAAGCGTCCCAAACTGAGGGGTTTAGGGAAAAAGTACCCATACTATTTTGGCTATTGTCACTTTCAGCCACAAAATTCTCAATTTCATTGTTTTTCCCAAAAAGAAGTTTCTTGGGTTTTTTCGATACAACTTAGTGGTTTTGAGTAAAATCAGTTTACAATTTGTCTTACAGACCATAAAACGGATGAAAATTAAAAATTAAATTTGTTTTACTGTTTAAGACGCCCGTGATTAAAAATTTTGACAACTGATCTTTGAATGTGTTCAGGGGTTTATTAGCTGTATCAACTTTTGTAATTTTATTATTCTGCAATTTCTAGAACGCCAAAGTAAATACAACTTACTGTTTTGGGAACAAACGTAGTAAACAATCGAATAGAGTCTAATCAATAGCATTAAATAATAGATAAAAAAAGGTCAAATGTCAAAAAATAAATGTCAAAATCTTTTGACAGATAAAATTTATTTACATTTTTCTCGTGTTCCTGTTATTTTTATCTTACTTGGCATTTTTCTCCAGGGCGCAAGTTCTTAAACACCCTGTATAGTAAATAAAAAATTGTGATAAAATTGTAATTTTCAGCTATGTATTTTAAATTATTTTGGACAAGTTCTTGTTCGAAGTTGATAAACATTTAATCCAGTTTAAGTTAATTAATTTGTTTTTAAGTAATTTAAGAAGGCAAAATAACCCACAAGCTTTATAAATCCAACAAATATTTCTAATAGGAATAAATTACTCATATTTTCCCTTAATCCTAATAGGTACATGATTCTGATTTTTTTGTTCTTTTAATTAGAATAAAATGTAAACGCCATCTACTCCTTACTATGTATTTTTGGGAAAAAATTACTGGTTTGTGTTAATTGCAATATTAGAAGTAATAACAAAGAGCTTTTTAATTGGATTATTATATCAAATATGTTCTTTTTTTTTAAATACACAGTGCATTTTTGCAGATTATAGGGCAGAATAAAACAACTCAAAAATATTTTTAACAAAATATGATTAGATTTGAATAAATAATAATCATAAGAAGAAGAAACTCTTTAGTATTTTTTTATTAAAATTTAATGCAAAACAATTATTATTATTCAATAAAACTTAAAATACCGACTTATTCACCTTTTAAGTGCTAAACAAATCTAGTGTTTGCAATTTTCCTCTTTTTCGTTGTTTTCCGGTGCTTGTCCGAAATAAGTTTAACAATAATGAATATGAAAAGCGTTGTAAGGTAATCTAAAAAAGGAAATCTAGGTAAAAACTCATAGATAGGTTGGAGACAATAAAAGCAAACGTATTGTCAGGAAGAGATTCATCCCCTCTAAATCAGTTCACAAGGGAAGGAGGGATTTATTTATGACGCAACAAGCCATTCGTATCTGGTTCTTCTGATTGGCCGCCATTCAACCCCTAGCTCCACCTATTCAAAAGCTCGGCGTGAAAATACAGTGAAAAAGTTCACAGTTGATCATAAATGTGCTTCATATTCGGGCAACTTGACAGATTACTCTAAACGTCCGCGTGTAAATTACTTTCGACGGTGGCAATAATAAAACTTAAAAGCGGTGCAATTATATCATTCTCCAACAGTGATAACAAATGGTGTGCGTGGTGAAATATTGAGTTATGCAAATGAGGGAAAACGATGATTAAGGTTTTTTGAATTTGTTTGTGATTCCGATTTAATATTATTATTGCGATGTTGGATATTAAACCGACGGCCGATTATCTCAGTAGAAGCTCTACTTTTAGTAACTTCTCCATGCTCTTTGCTGGTAATTTGATTTCTGAAAGCGATGATTTGGAGAGTTTCATAATTAGGGAGAATTTTAGAAAAAATTGTTTTTGCAGATACGTCATACAAGGGATCATGGAGCTCACATGCGACGTCACAGTCACAAGGTAGGTTTATTTTGATTAATTAAAACATTTTTTTTAATGTTGGTGGTACATAAAATTATTTCACCATTCGTCATTTTTGACAAAACGAATTTCAATTATTAAAATATTCAAAATATAGGCATGCCGTTTTGCATTTTCTGAAAAGAATGTTTTAACTTGCTTTTATAGTAATTTTTTTTTACTCATTTTATAAAGATTTTAGAACGTAATTAAGTGAGAGTATAAATAAATTAAAATGATATAAAATACGGTTCTACAAAACGAAAAAGTCATACTTTAGCCACTGAAATATTTTAGTGATAAACTGATAAATAAAATATTGTATACAACTCGATTCATGTGAGATCACCAATTGTAAGAAGCAACTGAAAAACCTTAATTTTTCAACCTTCAACATTTTTTAATTATTTGTTTGTTACTTGTTTTTTCACTTTTTGTATGTATTCGCTGCTATGTATTTTTTAATGATTTCGAAATATTTTTTAACATTAATAAAAATACATATGATAATAAGAATCGACCCAAACAAGCTCTTTTCTGAAATAAGACTTAAGAGTAGAGCTCGTGCAAAGAAAGATCAACATATTGACGTCCTCAAAATAACTAGCAAAGGGCGTTCAAATATAGAAAATTAATTTTAAAAGAAAAATAGAAATGTGGAAAATGTATTTGTAAGAAAAAAGTAGTATAGTGCCTAGTTTATGTCCTTAAAAACCGTATTCTATAACCAAATCAATCAATCAATTCAAGGACGAAGAAAAATGTCACAAGAAGATTAAGCTAATTTAAAAACAATTTTGTTCTAACGGCTCCTTCGATCCAAAGTAAAGCTCCACCACTGACAAGTTACCATCTCTTAAATGTGATAGTGTTGATCTTTCGTTGCGCGAACTCTACTTTAATAGTGAAATACCATTTTTGTTTCGTTTCTTCAGTTAAATTTTTGCTCAAAGTTGACAAGCTATGTACAGTGTGTCCCCGGATAGGTGAAACGACTCTTGTAAAAGATAAAAACTCTTGATTTAAATTTTCATTTTTTGAAGTTCAACCCTGCTTTGTTATAGACTAATTTCTAACATAATTTTAATTCTGGAAAATCAAGTATGCCTTAGAAATTTTCAAAAAACATATTTTTCTGTAAAGTAAAGTGGTTTTTGTGTAGCAAATACGACAAAAAGTTATTAAAAAAAGTTTTAGAATCAACATCTAGGCCCGTATATCAAATTTCAAAGTCATTGACCAACTAAGATTTTTTATTTTTTGTGTTTATTAATTTACAAATCAAAACATTCTTAACAGGTTTTTTATTACAAATAAATAAAATTACATTTAAATGATTAGTAATAAATACATTTTTAACGCTTCTATTAATGAAAAGCAATTACCTCAGAAAAAAATTAAAAATTATAGTTGGCCGATGGCTTATACAGGCCTAAATGTTGATTCTTAATAACTTTTCTTTATAAGTGTTTGTAGTATTTGCCACATAAAAAACCCTTTACAAAAAACAAGTTTTTTGAAAACTTCCAAAGCATACTTGATTTTTCAAAACTAAAATTATGTTAGAAATTAATCTTTACTTAAGAAGGGATAAACCTCAAAAAATGAAAATTGAAATCAATGTTTTTTTATTTTTTACAAGAGTCGTTTTACCTATCCTATCCGGGGACGTGTTGTATATGTTCTGTTTGTATATGTAAATTATTGCTTCCAACATTTTAAAATCAGAGCTCACGTTGATAAAAAATTTAACTAAAAACAAGAGATTTTAGTACCCCTTTATACTAAAAAAATTAAAATAAGTTTTATTCTAAAATAATGAAAACAATAATTAAATATTTATCAATTGATAAAATATAATTATACAATTTAATTTTGGCCTTCAGTTTTGGGCAGACGATTCTAAAAATTCAATTTGGCCCTACATTAATTACATTTATTTACAATGACTATAAAGTATATGCCGATTTGTTAACTTTTAGTCTCTTAGTCGGGAAGTAATTTCTGTAGGCTATTATTCGTTAATAACCTTTAACGAGTCTATCAAATGTCAACAAACCTCGGTGAGAATTCACTCTATCTAACCTCGGCCATAGATTTGAGCAGCCCTCCGGGTAGTAACATATTTCCCAACTGGGTTGTAATATACTACTTCTTTAGTTTTTGCAAATTTAGCATTATCTTATTAATTATGGTGTACGTATTAAATTTAAACCGTATTTTTCGTATGTTCTTTATGCGTTGTAGTTTTGAATTCTCGTGATTTAATTACGCTTGTATTTGGGGTTGAATCGAAAAATCGGTGCAAAAAGAAATTCCATTATCCACCGGTAATAATGAAAAGCGTCGAACGGGAAATAGAAAATTCCCGCGACGGAAAAATGTAAAAATAAATGACGGAAAATCCTCGACATAAACCAGATAACCGAAAACGACAAATCGGCTAATAGAAATTTCCTCACCGGCTAAAATAAAATCTCATAAATTCGTTGTTGATTTCGGTGGGGCCTTCGTTCTTCCTCGTCGAATGAGAGCGTGAAACTCACGGCAGGAAATTCGCCACCGGAGTCGGGAAAGCGAGAGGCGCGGGTGGTTTCCTGCCGTTCAGTTAATAGAAGCCTCCACCAAGTGGCTTCCGTCGGTGAGGAAACAACCGACAGCTCGGATTTTTACTAAACAAATTGAAATGACGTTTTACCATTTATGTTCTTTCTTTCATGTTCACACTTTCAAATAACGTCAATAATCACATTTGCAGCAAAAAAAATGCAAATTTGTTAAATTTAATTGTCATTAACAAAAATATACTGGCCCATGAGGGGATCGAACCCGCGACCTTCGCGTTATTAGCACGACGCTCTAACCAGCTGAGCTAATGGGCCTGTTATCAACAACTTTCACTAACAATTTTCGATAAAAAATAAAATCATTCTATAATTTATAAAAAAGCAGTTTCAAAAATAATACATACTACTAATAAATATAAAACACTTTTTGAAAATTCCACACAATTTTTAACTGTAAATTAATTTGTTCCCAAATTAAACTATAAAATTATCAAAATTGTTCAAGCAATATATCAATTTTTGAAATTATTCTTCTTAATACGTTATATTATTTATCATTACCATTAGGATTATGTTTATTAGGTATTGTTGATGTTACCTACAAATTAAACCTCGCTTATCTATTTTGTAACTTACTGTTGTTTATTTTAATTTTGCTTAAAAAAATATGAAAAAGTTGACTAAGCCAAGGTTGGCACCCTTATTGATCTTTTAATTGGGGTTTATCAAGGTATAATTACTTTTATTCTACAGCCAGTCTATTATTAGGTCATAATACCGTACGATCAAAAACAAAAATTAGAGTAGGCGTCGATTAAATGCTACAGTTGGCAACACATTGGCTGGGAATTTGGGCTGAAAATTTTCCACACAAACTGAAAGTAAACATGACCATTCACCGTTTTCGTCTTGTACAGCATTTTTGTAATAACTTACAACAATAAAAATTTTCTGCTTTAAAGTGAACATTATTTCACTCAAAATGAATAAAACGCAAACTTGTCAAAGTTTCCGCTGACATTTGATGTCAAAAATCAGGATTGCCATCTGAAGGACTTTAATCCTCGCCTACTCTAATTTATTTTTTTTTCTGATCGCACGGTACCACTACTAAGAGACGTCTTATGATATCAACAAAACACATAAGTTTTATGAAAAATATATAGCAACTGTCTCGTAATTAGCCCTGCTTACTTCCGAATAAAAATTAATTTAACAAACGTCACTTCAAAACGTCAAATAAAAATTTTCTTAAATGTTAATTTAGTCTATATTGTCTGCTTGTGGATAAAAAGTTGTATTGCATACGGGTCTTACAATAAATAACTATTATCTATTTTAGTTTGCATAATTTAGTTAAAGATGTAATTGTTACAAAATATTTATATATTTTTATATTATACTTGAATATATTATTTGTAGTGTCTATTCACTTTACAGTATTCTCTGAAACAATTTGTTTGAAAAAATGTGGCCCATGAGGGGATCGAACCCGCGACCTTCGCGTTATTAGCACGACGCTCTAACCAACTGAGCTAATGGGCCTTACATTCACAAAAATCTTTGATAAAATTGATAATTTTTGAAATATTTATAACTCGATAAGGCAAGATTAGTTAAACCTATTTTAGAGTTTAATTCCAAAGTAAGCATAGCAAGATTAAATTGGAATTTTCCAATTTTTTACTTAATTCACGAATTACTTGAATACAAAAGAGAAGAAAAAATTAAAATTAAATAAAAAAATGAAAACAGTTGACTGTTGTCATACAATTGTCCATTAACTGTCATTATTTCAAAAATGTTTATCAGACATAGAAATTTAATACTTATTTCAAATTCATAATCATATTTAAAATTTTCATTTGAATTTTGATTTAAAGTTTTTTTTATAAAATAATGAATAATAAGAAAAAAAAAAGGATGGCCCATGAGGGGATCGAACCCGCGACCTTCGCGTTATTAGCACGACGCTCTAACCAACTGAGCTAATGGGCCAGCTTGCCAAACTTTCTCTCCAGCTAGTGAAAACCAACACACTGAGCTGAAAACATTTTCTCAAAAATTTTATTCAATAACTAAAAAATAAGATACGGCAATCGTATGTACGTGTTTTTAAGTACAATATTTTTCAAAATTGTTCAATGCCAAGTTATAAAATACGTAATACGCATGTTTCAAAAACTCGTTTTTTAGTTAATAGTATATAACAACCGAAGGGAGAAATATTGCATTATCCCGAAGGCTGAAGTTATCCAGACAAAGTCCAAGAGTGTAATTAATATTCTTGAATTTCCCACCGAGGTTTGAATACTAGTTTATTCACAATCACATATTTTTAAACAATATTTGTTTTTCTAACAAAACTGATGCTTTGTTATTACATTGACAATCTTACATAAATCATTTCCCAACCAAAACACAGAAAATGACGTACATCTTTCTCGACTTTCAAAAAGTTACGAAACAACATAACTGTAGCAGATCTAGAATTATTTTAAAACAGAGTCAAGTACTTTTATGTCGAAACCGAACACCGCACGAAAAAATGTTGTACTTCATTGTATTGAGAAGAGAATTATTTAAAATACTTTTATGACGATTACCTAAGCTTGGTAGCAGGTCATTTGGGTTTACCAGAAGGTGATGATACTCATAAAGTGATTAACTCTGTTTCCAAATATTTTTAGATTTACTATAGTATGTACAGTTGCGGAATTAAAATTTCGGGCAGTATTGTCATTTTCACAATGTAAACTCTAAAACAACCTTTACATTAATAACCTCATTTTTTACTGTTGTCATGTTTATGTCATTTTAACTTAAAAAAATAGCGTCATTGACAGAAAAGTTAATTGTCAAATGTCAGTCATGATGACAGTAAAAGGTAGTTTACAGTGAACTTTTTGAAGTGACAGAAAAATACTGCCCAAAATTTTAATTCCGTAACTGTACATATAGGGTGTTAAAAAAATGTAAATATTTCAGGAATAATATGAACCAAAACAATAAAAAAAGTCTTAATAAACATGGGTTCGCAAAGTAACGGTTTCAGAAGAATCAAAGATTATTGGTTTTTTGAAACATTTATTTGCAGTCTGCTGTTCAAACAAAAACGAGAAGCTTCTATTAAGAATTCTAAAAATTTTCACATTCGATATCTCCAAAACCGTTACCTACTTTGTGGATCTATATTTATTAAAACTTTTTTGTTTATTTTGGTTCATACTATTACCTCCTTAAATATTTTACAATATTTTTAACACCCTGTATGACTTACTATAATTGTGAACATTTCTTAGATTTTTAATAAATAATCCAATTCTAAATTTTGAGTTTTGGTTTTATAAACCGCCTCCAATAGTATATTATAATACTAATTTATAAGCAAGCCTTAAAAACACGCGCGACAGGTTTAAGAGCACGACGCGTCAGGGGAGTGCTTTTAACGTCGTAAGTGTTTTAAAGGCGCTTATACACGAGTGTTATACGCTATTTTTTATTATACCTGCCCATTTACGATCTTTTATGAGCATTGAAAAAATGTGAATTTACACAATAAAATTATCAAAGGTTGTTTGTGAATCGTTTTCGTAGAGACGGTTACTAGTTTACGTTGTTAAGCACATTTTTTCACGTTGTAATTGGTCCAGACATTTCACTATTTCTTGTTACCTAGACAACTTTAAAATTTCAGCGTGCTATAAAGGCCAAATTACGAACGCTGCAGCGTGTTTTAATTTAGGATTATGATGCAGGTATAATAAAAAAGTATTATTTTTTTTGTTTTTTATAGGTATCTGTTTCTCATTTATAAATGTGACAAATCAGAATACCTCATACAACTATAGTGACCTATAGTTTTTCTTTTACAAAAATGGTGGATGCGCCGGGACGCTTGATCCAATTTAACCCAAAATAAAGATTTTGATAAACCTACACTAGAGTTTGTGTCTTTCGCATAAATAAGCATGTCTTGGCGTTCGAACGGAAGTAACTCAGTTTGTGATACGACAAGTGCACCACAAGCAAACACACTTTGAGGTGGCGACAATCGTCAGTGACACTAGCCTCGGGTTGTCAAAATTCACACGAAACTTCTGATCTCAAGCACCCGGGCGTAACGTTGGCGGTGGCTCGCAGCAATTCGGGCTTTGACTGCCATTATTAAGTTTGGATAGCAAACTAAACGCCTGAGGAGCGAATTTCTCTCTCATATTGCATATGATAGCTAGAGATTAAAGTTTGCGTTTGACGGCGAGATGAGAGGAATTTCACACAAAAAATAAATGGCCTGAAAATCACATCACGATGACAAAATTTTGGCGAAGGAAATAGAAATTGATTATAAAGGAAAGAACATGTCGAATATCTCACATTACATGTCTTTAATATCTGTTATTACATATTACTTATTGTTGCGAATTTAATTCCCAAATTACAAAACTAAAAATATTATTTTTACAGATACACTAATAGTATATTATATCACAAGGTAGAGAATAGATTTGTTATAGCCAAGTTGCTACGCATCTCGGGAAATAACAAATGCGATGCTATAAAAATCTTCTCTACCGTGTTTTATACAACATTTTCACACAACATTTTTTTCACTACTTGCACATTTATTACCCAGAAATACAACGGTGAAAAATATAACCCTACTTAATGGATATGTTGCCTTAGACGTAACATGTCGTAATTTACAACTACAATTTTTGTTAATTCACTATTACCTACAATAATTAATTACTTACCTGAGTTATTAACTTAAGTTGGAAGTATCAAGTATCTTGTTTTAATCATAATTGAGGTTGTGTCATTTTTGTACTTCTGCAACTATTAATAGTACATTACAAGCGAGGTGGTAAATATGGCATTACCCCGAGTGCTTATGTATACGATCGAGAGGCGCCAGCACAAGGGGTAATGCCATTACCACCGAGGTTTGTATGCTATTTTATTCACAATCACTTTATTTTCAGTAAAAACTTTGAGTAAAATAAAATTCTAACAAAGTTAAGTCCAAACGTGGTAGGCCATCCAAATGGTGTTTGATTTTTGACATTTCAGAAATCTCAAAGAAAATATTGAAATAATGTGTGATTCTGATTTTAAATCGTCGAAATGGAGCAGTGTACTCCCCCAAAGCAAGAGAAACTGCTACAAAAGCAATTGAAGACTAATTTAGCAAAATATTATGCGTAACTTGACAATTTAAAAGAAAAAATTTTCGGTATTTTTGTAATTTTAAGGTTGGCTATCCTGCATATTACCGCCCAAGAGAAGTAATATTATTACTCCTCATGATATTTAATGATGTGTTTCCCAACCTTTAAAAGGTTAGTAATCGGCATATTACATTAGTGATTGTAAATAAAAGAATTTATCCACAATCATTCTATAAAGAGACTTTATTCCACACTTTAGATGCGTATAAAGTATCACTTTATACACTAGTGGAAAAAAGTAACTTTATTCCACTGTTAGTAACCAGCGCACCGCGTAACAACTTACTACGTTTAACCGAAAGCACATTTGGCGTGACGTTTAAATGTCAGTTTAATTTTTAATTAAGTTTGGAATAATTTGGGTCTGTGATTGTGGATGAAACATTATATTGCAGTCGTGTATTAGTCGCGTTTTATCCACTTAAGAAAATTCACCGCTCGAACTGACGTTCTCGCGGTTAAACATTCTTGCATGGATAAAACGCTATCTAACACACTTTTACAATAAATAACTATTTTTTAACTTCATAATATAAAATATTTGTTAAAATAACAATGAAACTGCAAAGAAAAGGGGAAAAGAGTCAAAATCTGGCTCACTACCGATAGTATTTTAACAAGAAATTTGTTGTTTTGACAGTTTCTGATATACAGAAGATTAGAGTTGGAGTTATTCTAATGTTTTTAATAAAAAAATTTAAGTCTTTTTTATTTGATTTTGCATTAATTTCATCTCGAAATACTTCCGTTAGTACTTGTGATGGTAATAGTTTTCAATAAGAATATTTTGGAAATATTTGTATCAACCCTCCAACATCGGCATTTATCCACAATCCATTGTAGCCTTTGGTCCATAATGAAAATGATTATTAACTACTAGGAAAGAAAAACAACTTTACAAAGTTTCAACAAACTAAATAATGGTATTTTTTAAGGCTAGTAGTGGAAAAACAATAAATATTTATTAATTTAAGGATAATTTGTCACAATAATCGGCCCTAGTCTTTTATGTTTTTATTTTTGTGATTTTCCGTGCAAGTGTGAAAAGGGCTTTCGATAAAAGCTAATAGCAATAGATTTAAAAGGAAAATAAGCGAATGCATCGAAGCGTGTTGAAGATAGGACAGGGAATCGGAAAAGGACATTCGCTCCGGGAGTCCGGGAAGGAAGGACTCTTTCCTGTTCCGGGAACCCAATCAGACTTCAGAAGAATAATTGATAACAACTGCATACCTCTATGTCGTTTGATTTTTTCATTCCACACAAACGGCGAGATAACACCCGAATTCCATTAAATCCAAGCTTTCATTTGCAATCGCTGAATGAAAATGTCAATCAAAACATTAAGATAATTTTAACTCCCCTTTTATCAAACGTCACGCATTTTCCTTTTGTATTATGTATTTATATTAAACTTTGGCCAAAACTACTTTTCGCACCCAATTCAGTTGTTTTCGTCCAGGATCAAAGGACTCGTGATTTCTCTTTGATGTCTTCATTGTCGCGTTTTCGCGTCGAAATAGCATTAGGTGAATTTGTGAAATATTTGTATTCGGAGTAGGTTAGAATAAGTCGAGGGTGAAGAGAGTGGCTGACTGCCACCCTGCGGAAAGGATTCTCTTGTCGGTTTCCACGCGAATGGCCGCCAAACACGGTTGAAGTGAGCCGTGGAAACAAAAGCTAGTCGAGCGTATACAGGATTTCAGTGTTGTGTTTCAGAATGGCACGCATCATGTAAAAGATGACTATCGGATTTGTTTCAGGCTATGGATCGAATTCGTTGACGGGAATGACGAAGGCGAGTCTGGATCCGCATGGACATCTTAGGCAGCCAGGTGAGAGGCGAAATTTGTAACTGTTTTTATATGTTAGTGTAAAAACCTTGCATTTTTAAATTACAAAAAATCTTCTACAGAATGTGTACTGAAGGTACAAATGTGAGTTTTTGCCTTATTACCTATGTAGTTGCAGATTTAATGCAGATTTAACTGCATCGTCAAAGATTATTTTAAAATATTTAAAGGAATTTAATTATTCGAGGACTTAGGGTCAACTTTTTTTAAATGAAAAGACACAATTACCAAAAAGCATAAAACCAAGTGGTTTTTTAATCATTTGCTGTAAAAAATAATAATTAAAAATTAAAGTGCTATAAAAATGGATCGTCTTTTGAGAATGAAATTTTGTTTTGTATTTGAATCATGCGACTTTATTCAACCTTAACTTAATATAATTATGAAAATATCTCTTGGGTGGTGATAAAAGACATCCAACTGAGTTAAAAGTTTCCATGACAAAAAATTGTTTGATTTTTTTTCCGAGGTATAGCTATTCAAAGATTAGATTTTGGGTTAAGTTTTTAGCCGTTATGATTATGTAATCTTAAATTTAGTTGACTGAACAGATACCTGTTCAAAAAAATCACCAATTTGTGTTTTATCATGTAAAAAAACATTTAACAAACTAGCAAATTAAACAATAAATTAAATGTGACAACATCGGAAACAAAAAAAAATAAGTTGCCTACATGACGATGAAATTGACAGTCCTGTTTTTTTCAAAAAAAAGCTGGAACAAAAATTTGAATTCATTGGTCCAACATATTTGTATCACTTTGTATAAAAATTGAAATAAAATTTAAATATATAGTTGTAGTTTTTAGATCGCAGCATTTGTAAAATGTGCCATTTAAAAAAATAAAATATTTCTCAAACTTAAGAACAAACAAGTTTCGAAAATTTTTTTTTTGACAAACGACACATTTTTATAGTACCGTAAGATAAAAAATTATCTTGTTCAAAGGTGGTCATGGAATGGAAAACGTTTGTGGTTGCTTATATCATTGTTTTGAAATAATTCTGTCAATGTTTGACTCATTAACAGCGTCGACCTACAACAATTATTTTAAAATCCATGACCATCCTGGACAAAGATCATTTTTGATCTCACGGGACTATAAAAATGTGTCGTTTTTCAGTCATCAATAATCATTTATCAATCAGATTTTTCAAAAATATTAGTTTACACAAAAAACTTTCTGTTCACCTGGTATTGTGTCCACAATAAGATTTGATAAAAGTTGTAAAATTGTGTTTCTTTTGTAAGTTTCTGTAGTTAATGACATTTTTTGCAAAATTTTGATAAACTTAATTTTTTTTGCATTTTTGTTTTCAATAATAAAAAACTAAAAGTTTGCTCATTCGAATTGGAAGCTTTTGGAGTAATTTTTATTTGTTTATCCGCCAACGTCACAAAAGTGACTACTTTTATGACTAAATGTCACAAGTAAAGCTTTTTTTTTCAGCCGTGGAGTAAAAACTTTGCGCCTGCGTGTTTTTACTTTACCATGACATTTACCAATGTTGTCTCTTCAGCTACTTTAGCAATTTTTGGAGAAGTACATACATTGTAGATCATCAGCATTCGACATTTTGTACTACTAACTGCACTAGTTAAATTAATAACCACTTTTTTAATTCTTTTTTAATTCCAACACAAATTCCGATACTGACGCGTGATTTTTTTTTATAAACATTGTTATGTTTTTATTACTTACAAAGCGTTCTGATTATTTTATTCATTTACTTGCTTTTTATATTGATCTGAGTACGTATGCGGGTAAAATAGTATATGTTATTCGGAGTAAAAATGAGTTTATGTAGGTCACTACGTTCGTCAAAATAAACGTTTAGCTTTGCCACATAAATTACCGCCTTTACTCCTAATAACCTAATACATACTCATTTTCATATTTTCTTAAATAACATAAAGTTTAGCAATTTTCAAACAATCTCTTAGCTTTGAATAGATAATCTTGTACATTTAAGTGTTTAAATTTTGAAATCTTGAATCAAGCAAAGTCTCGATGTTTCTTTCTCTTCGACACCAAAATTTTATAGTAAGCTATTATTTTCTTAAGTAAATTTACAGTAATTTTTTTATTTATTGATAAAAATTTAGTGAAAAAGTAATTTCAAAATAAGTTTGTATCGGCATTTTTAGCTTACTGTTCTAGCCATTTTTTCCTTGTGAAAATTGAAGTAGGTAGACGTTTGATATATTTTAGACTAACGTTATAATGTTATTTCAAAAACTATAGACAAACTATTTTAAAACAAAGAAAATTTTATAGTAAGTGATAATAACAAAAAAAATATAGGGTGTCAAAAGGACATAGTATAAAAATTGACAGTTTGATCACTTTCACTTAGCATCTTGGATAACAAAAGTAAATTTAAAAAAACTTAAAATCCTAACTTTTCAACCTGCAAAACTTTACTTTTCTATTGTTAATAATAAAGGTATATTTATAATTTTGCAAAAAAATCTTAGCACGTTCCTGGAGTAAAAAGACTTAAATCTATGCTGATTTGTCAACTAAACAATAAAAGCAACGCCTTACTAATGACTCACCCTGTATAATTTTGATGCGGTAAAATCAAGTATGCTTAACGTTCTACGGTCACGAAAACAGAAAAGTACCTTTTTTGTTAGAAACACTTTCTTAGTGCTAGAAACGCTTACAAATTTAATTAAGAAATGACATGAATTCGAGTGCCTTGTTTCGTAAAGACTCTCCCTTTAATTAAGTTGCAAAAATAGAAGAATGAGCAATTTTGCTTTGGTTTGTGCTCCACTTTAAGGGCAAGACCTGTTTGCCTTGATAAACCCACTGACATCGTCACATATGAGCACAGCTCACTTCTTTATTTGCACGCACATCCTGCAGTGTTTGTATAGGACTACTTGTCGTAATGCACGACTTTACTGTGTCAACATCACGGATTTAACATTGATTTGCGAAACAGCTCCCTCGTCTTACAGCACTGACCTTAAATTTGATTTTTTGACGACGCGACAGACGTCTTTGCTCCGCAAGCACTAATTTATTTTGGTGGTGGCGTTTCAAAGCGAACAATAATTGTCGATCTGGTCGTCCCTGAGATAATGTTATAGCCTAGAGCTAGAATCGGGGAGTTGTCTCCCTTGTGTCCAATAAGTTGCCGATCAAAGCCAGATTCAATAATTACCTGATTATGTCCCTGTGCTGCTGCTGATTCAATGATTGTCACATTACCCCAAACATTGCTCCCTTGTGTTTGTTATGGGGCATTATTGCAGAACACAGCGCTGCAATCAAGTTTTCATTTGATGATCAAGGTGCCCCATTATTGCATTTTGACATCGATTTACGATGCTCCTATTTTTGCTCGAGAGGCTGTCTCTCTATTATGAGTTTTTTGCTCACAATAAGGAATTAGAAATAAAAGCCAATTTTTTGAAAAATCAAGTTTTTTTAATTAATTATTCCTAGTGATTTACATTTGCATTTGGTAACTAACAATTTAGAGGACGAAATTAATTTGATAAAAATTGGGCTCTATAAAATGGTTAACACAAGATTTGTATTAAACTTTTTGACCAAAAAATTTTATTAAAAAAATCAGAAATAAAATTTTGTTTAGACGCCAAAACAATTGTAATGGCTTCGTTCAAATTAGAATTAAATAGTCAAAAATTCTTTTAGTCATTCAGTGCTTAATTAAAAAGTTATGTATAATGGCATTTCAATAAACATATTTAAGATATACAGTGCGATCAAAAAGTGTGTCTATCATGCAAGCGTACAAATTTAAAAATTTAATTTGCAAATTATAATAATAATTCTATCATGCGTTCAATTAACTTTCAGATCAGAGTGAGCTGCAATTTTGATATCAATTTGGTAACACTGAATATTGTAGAGACAAAAGATAAACATCTGTGTGACAAAAAATGGTTGCTTCTGTCTCTACATCATTCAATGTGACCAACTTAATTTCAAAGCCACAGGCCACTATAACAGTTCTTTTGTAGAAAATCTCTATAATATACTCAAGTCTTTTTTTTCAGATGATATTTTGGCATGATTGCCAATACAAGCATATATGTAGAAACAAAATAATTTTTTTAATTCAAAAATATTTAGGTATTTCTGCTTAAGAAAAAATTTCTACAGTCGATATATCTTTTCTCAAGTTGACATTTTACCAAAAGGTTTTTAATTTTATTT
>NW_025401069.1:825953-861600 GCF_015345945.1 Tribolium madens
TTTGAATTTTTATTTTAATTAATTGTTTTTTAACTGTTATTGTTTATAATTTTTATTTAAATTGTTTTTGAGTTGTTAAAAAATTATTTTTCCAAATGGCAACCCCCTTTAAAATCTTTTTTTTACAAATGCTATGATCTAAAGCTTACAAATACGTATATACATTTTATTCAGTTTTTATCGAAATTAATAATTACTCCTAACACAGGGTGACAAAAAAACGTCTTGTCGTGACAACTTGACAAATTATATATCATTTTATTCGTCTCAGTGAGACAAATCTAATGCACTAATAAAATTTAAAAAGTTTTTGAATTTGAACTTTGAACTAAATAATTTGTTTCTATTTTAAATGAATTTAAAATACTTTAACTTTAAAAAATCATTACTCAATAACTATTAGGCCGATTTCCTTCAAATAAAAACCATTCTAAAGGAATAGACTTGCCCTTTAGAATGATATGCAATTTGAAATTGAATATTGGCAAACTTTTCTTCGAACAGTGTTCGAAGAAGTTCGAAGTAAATCGAAGTAATCTAAGAAAAACACTACGAGTAATTTTTTTTCATTATTACCATGGTGTAGAGCATCTTTTTATTAGTTGGAATCCAAATGTTTAAAATAATATACCGAGTAGTTTTTAAGATATGATTTTTTGAAGTTAAGGTTTGCTAATCAAGCATTGCTCCATATAGGAGAAATGCATGTTAATGTTACTTAAAATTGCATTTTTATAAAAGTATTTGTTTTAAGACTCTTATTTTGCTCAAAACTGGTCAATTGCACCTTCTTTGTTCTAATTAGAATAAACAAAAACTGTTTGTTTACGTAAAACAAATAAAGAGTACCTGCGTACTAATTAAAGCAAATAAAAAGTTTTTTTTCATTAAAAATGACCACTGGTCATTGAGCAAAGAGGATCTAGAAGTTTAAGGCACGAGCAAATCTTTTTCAAATCAAATTAATTTCCATTCAGATTTCGATTTGTTCACTTTGTTCTAGTTTTCTGAACTTTTTTTGAAACTGTTCTGATCAAATGCTTTCTCATCACTTTCGAGTAATGTTAAATGCAATAAATCACCTAATTTATTTTGTTGGTATATTCTACGATTAGCTTGTTGGTAATAGTTGTGATAACAGTTGCACACGAAGCAATTGACTTATTGCATTCAACATCACTCGAAAGTGATGAGAAAGCATCATTTCTCAGAACATTTTAAAAAAGAGTTCAGGAAAGCTAGAACAAAGTGAACAAGTCGAAATCTGAATGGAAAGTGATTTGATATGAAAAAGATTTGCTCTTATATTTAAGGCTCGTGTCTTAAACTTCTAGATCTTTTTGCTCAATGATCAGTGATCATTTTTAGAACAAAAAAACTCTTTATTTGCTTTAATTAGTACGCACGTACTCTTTGTTTGTTTTAAGTAAGGAAACAGCTTTACTTTATTCTAATTAGAACAAAGAAGGTGCAATTGACCATTTTTAAGCAAAAGGAGAGTACTTTTATAAAAATGCAATTTTAAGTAGCAATGCCTAAGTAGCAAACCATAACTTCAAAAAATCATATCTTAAAAACTACTCGGTATATTATTTAAAAAATTTGGATTCTTACTAATAAAAAGATGCTCTACACGATGGTGATGAAAAAAAAAATTCGTAGGGTTTTTCTTAGATTACTTCGAGTTACTTCGAATTTCTTCGAACACTGTTCGAAAAAAAGTTTGCCAATATTCAATTTCAAATTACACATCATTCTAAAGGGCAAGTCCATCCATTTAGAATGGTCTTTATTTGAAGAAAATCAGCCTAATAGTTATTGAATAATGATTTTTTAAAGTGAAAGTATTTTAAATTTATTTAAATTAGAAAAAAATTATTTAGTTCAAAGTATGTGGACTTTTTAAAAAAAAATTAGTGCATTTGATTTGTCTCACTAAGACAAACAAAATGATATAAAAATTTGTCAAGTTGTCACGACATGACTTTTTTTTGTCGCCCTGTGTAATTATTATTTTCTGAAAACAAATGATTTAAAAAACCTTGGTTCACCACGTAAGCATATTTCCATATGTAAGAAACTATTTTTTTTTCGAAAAACTTTGTTTTAACAAATTCAACAACATAATAAAAATGATTAATAACAATGAGTAAGAAAGTGTCCTACTTACAGAACTGTCAAGATTTCAAAATTTGTATCGTTTAATTGTGGTCAACAAGTATCATGATAAAAAATGACAACAAGTAATGTCAAAAGTGTCATCTAATTAAGACCAATTTACAAAGGAGCATTTTTTATGTCATATGTTTTTAACAAATTTGTTTTTCACACGGCCTCCCTCGTAACAAATCCCTTTTTCACCTCACCTGACCTCCCTTAATTGAAAGCGTCCACCTGCCACCCCTCGCTAGAACAAGCAAGAAATTGATTTAATTCTGGTAGATGCCGTCTATCGAGGTCAAATCTTGCATGACCAACGTGCATGGCTTGGACTGTCTGACGCAGGCGACTCCTTGCCTCTTATCAGCCCCAAAATCTGGCCATAAAACACGGGAACAAACGAATCGTTATTTTCGTCATCGAAAAGTGTAAAAATGTTCGTATGCGCTACGCCGCTTGCTCCGATGTAATGCAATATGTTTGACGTCTTGGCTTTTGTGCCGTTCGCCACCCCATCAAGCGTCGCCCCTCTGCGGAGGGAGGGCTGCTGTCATGCCGTGGCGCCTCCGCACCACTCGTGCGGATCATTCCCACTTCATCAACAATATCTCCGTGTGTAATCTAACGCCGGCGATTTTATCGCGGAAAAGTTGAATTTTCCCCAGAGAAAAGTCATTAGTTCGAGAAGTCAAAATCTAATTGGGGCTTTGTTTCCCATTTTACCCCTCCTAAAGAAAATTAAAAATTATTATAACGATTTAAATTTAGCGCGAGTTCAAGGCTCACTTGTCATGCGAGAAATTTTATACATCATGCAATAAGTGTGTCCTTAAATCCGAGTGATCGTCAGGATAATACGGTTTTCGAATTTCAAAGTCATCAAGGGAGAGTTGCGTGAACTTATTTATGGTGGCAATTTCTACAACAATGTCATATAATAATGAAACAAAAATAAAAAACATTATCCTCTTCCTGAACACGATTTTCTGTCGTAACCAAACTTATATTGCATTCATTTAAAATGCTTGATTTGGTTTTCTCAGAAAGCAATTTTCTCGTTTATATACACGCAATGTAATATTTCTAACTGAAACTTTTACAATTTTTTTTAAAAGCACTACAAGAAAATTAGAGTTATTTTCTCGAGAAGCTAATTTCATCAAAGAAGCATTCCAAAAAAATGTATTAATATTTTTTAATTCCAGATCCATATCAAATGTTTGGCCCTACAAGCAGTCGTTTAGCGAGTTCAGGTAAGTCCCAAACTTTTTTTGTTTTTAAAGTTTTAGCAAAACCTTTAAGCAAACTTTTAACGAAGACACTTATCTGAACATCTTTTCACATTTTAATAATTAAAGTCGAATTGAAAAAGCGCCAACAAACTACCAATTAAAATTTAAAATCTTATAAAAATAGTAGCTTATATCATTGAGTGAGTCTTTTTGTGCTAAGCCTAGAGATTGAAGGCCGAGCGGAAGCCAAGCAGAAAAAGACCTTCTACTCTGAATGATATACCTATATTATTTTATCTTCAAGCTGATCATAAAGAAACGGAAATTTAAACTTACTTTTGCTTTTTAACGTTGAACGGCCATCTTACTATTTTAATTTTGCATTTTCGATTTGTTCGATTTGTATTTAGATTTTTTTTTAAATAAGGAGTTTAGTTTATTTTGCGAATTGAATATTGTCGTTAATATCTAATTCCGCCTTTAACACTAAATTGAGAAGCAGACTTTCAAAAAGCAGTTTGTCTAAATTTGCATTTTTGCAGGAGAAACCAAAGACTGTGCTACTTTTATGAAATAATTTTAATGTTTTATATCAGTGACAATAAATGTGAAAAAAATTGTACAAATTGGACACAATTAGACACTAATTTTACGGCTGGAGTACTTAAGCATTTTACCAAAAAAGAACTTCAAAAACCTTCATCTCAATTCATAAAAAACATGAACATACTGAATTTTGAAAGTCTGCTCTATTGACTCTTCAGGTTTTCGTTGTCTGACAAATGATTAAAATATGCAAACAAAACACCTTAAAAGTAATGTAAAGCTTTATGTTGTTCAGTCTAGTTCAAATAGGTAGGTAAAATCGTACACTTTTCGGGACTTTATTGAGTTTAGATCCAATTTGCCGCAATCTGTATCAATTCTGGAGGTATGCAATGCATTTAGTTTTTAATGGAATTAGACTTACTTCATTAATTTGCTAAATAACAAAGATCAAAATTTTCAATAATTTACCTTATACATATTCATGAATATTAAGTAATTCTTGTAACTATTAATTGAAGGACTTATTGTAAAGACGTGATAAACTACATAATCAAATTATAGAGAAATAGGACTTTAAGTTTCAGAAAAATCTATGAAATTTATAGGGATTTTGATATTATAACTCCTAGGTTTTTTGATAAATGCTATAACTCAGACAGTAACCTCCAAAATTTTTTTGGAAAATACCCAAACTCGTGACTGTGTGACTTGTATAAAGTTTTGATGTTATTTAAAAAAATGTGTGGCTTGTCACGTTTTTGAAACAACCCCTTTAATTAATAATATTGTGATTTCACCGTGTGAAATATTTCACTGAATGGAGCCCCCTCTTTAAACAAACAATTCAATTCCTAGAACTTAAAGTATTTCAACTCCTATTACAAAACAAGTTATTTCAAGCGTTTCTATAAAAAAAAAACAATTTTAGATCCCTTGTTTTTTTAATAATTTTGTAGGTTGGGACTAGAGTTATTTTTATTTTTTTCCAAATTTAATTGTAAAATTAAAAATAAATATGTAAAAACAAAAAATTAAAAACAAAGATTTTAATTTATGAGAATATAAAATTAAAATTTAACATTTTTGATGTTAAAAAACCATTTCTAAAAATGTCATAATTTTTTATAAAAATGAGTGTTGAGAAACTGAGTTAACCTTCTGCAATAACGTCAATAATTGACGAAAACTTATTTTTTTACGACTCTAACAGAAAGTAAGTTTTTCCACTCTTATTTTAGAAAGAAAAGTGGACAAAAGAGAGATAAAAATTTTAGCTTCCTTCTTTGTCAAAAATTACTATAAAAATATAGGTATATAATTTCTCAGGGAAGTAAAAATTTTACCTCTCGTTACCTCTCTCATAGGAACGGGAAAACAAGCTGCTAAATTAAATTGTTAGTTTTGAAGCTTTTCCTGCAGGGTCGTAAGAAAGTGTCTTTCCTCCCTTGGTGGGTATTGCTGGTAATTTTGGCCTATGAGAAAAACAACAAGAAATTATTCCAAAAATTAATATTAATTAGATATCGTTATTATTATTAAAACTAAGAATTAAAGTGCATCAAAAATAGTGATTTAAAATAGCGCAATTTAACACTTATAGTCAATTCTTTTCTCTTATTAAAAGTAAAAATTCCACAGCAAAACTGAAACTTATTTGTTCAATCAACTATAATGTTGATAAAATGCCTTTTTTATGAGTGTTGCAGCATTGTTAGAAAGCAAATAAAAGAAAAAAAATACGTGTTATCATTTTTATTTCATTATTTATCAGTTTGAAAAGTGGAACACCGGTTCTGGAATAATGTACTAAGCTTTTTGATTTTAAAATATAACTTTGTATCATCGACATCATAACTCATTTTACCATTCAAATTGGTTTTTTAATAGCTTTCTTTACTGTAGATACAATATATAAAATTATTTTATGTTTTATTTTTATAAAATGTTAATTTGAAATATTTAACAAGTTTATTTTAACATTTATGTACGCCGTAGATATTTTTTTAAGCAAAGAAAAATTGGAAAATATAGTTTGACGAATGCCAGTTTGCACCAACCCCATTTGGTTCATTTTTTTCTATCAAAATGTCTATCATTGAGTTGACAACTCAATTGATCAATTAATAGTTAGTTATTATACAAGACGATAAAGACATTGTTTATCGACAAGTGAAAAGTTTAAGTTTACAAGTGACGAAGTCACGAATAGACTTTTTTCACAAGTTGATAAACAATCTTTATCGTCGTGTATAATATTTCGTTTTATTTTGTAGTCATCTCATCTACTTTCTTAAATATAAACAGTAGATAAAAATTACTTTATTTCACTAGACAGTAAAAGACTATTTTATCTACTGAAATTAGTTAACAAAAGCACTTTTTAACATTGAGTACAAAATAAAAAAAGTAAAATGTGATTATGGAAAAAAATAGTGTAGGTACTAAATTTAATTTTAATCGAATCGGTAACCGCTGCCAGAGCCCCGACAAAATTAAAGATAAAACAATTAATCGCAGACAATCTCAGAAATTTAGCAATTTAAATGCACATACGTATGTTAATGTTAAGCCGGCATGTGGCTAGATTTCCTTCCAAGTCCAGGTGTGTGTTGGTCGTAGGTGGCTAAATCACCGATGCCGGTACAACATGCGTTTATTTCCTTCCGCCGTCACCGAATTTACAAGTTAAATTACATTTAAATTGCTAATATGCCAACCTGACAATGACACGATCGTTAAATTATACCGACGCCATGTTATACCGCCCTCTGGGACAAAAAATTTGATTTGATTGAATTTGCTTTAATTATTTCAATGTGAGTATAACATCCAAATGAGTGCTTTAATGGACTAGTGAGTTTACTTCTCCAAGATTGGTAGCGTGCCGTTTTTATCAGCCGCCGTGATCTTTTCGCCTAATCCTCGTATCAGCAAAAAAATCTAAATTTTCATTAGTGATTTAAAAAAATCGAAAAAATAATTCACCCGTTGTTACGAAAGTCAAACAGAAATTAAAGCGGCGACACCCCCGGTTCGAAAGTGGGTGTGTTTGTCAGATTTACAGTTGGAAAAAGTTGGCTAAATGTTGCTTAATGCACGTTTAATGATACCCTTCTGAAGCCATTTACCTTTTGTTTCACATGGGGTGCGCCACCCCTTCGCGACTCCACCACGCGTACCTACACGTGGCCGACTTGGTGTACAGTAATTACCCTCCCGACATTTGTTTGATTTGATTTTGGTGAGACATGCGATTATTACGTGCACTGCTTTATATAAATCGGTGGAGGTTAATGAGATTTTTGGACGGCATGATGAGGTCGCGAGGGTTTAGTAAATTGTTTTCCGTTGAGTGAAATCAAACAAAATGAGCAACCCAAAAAACAATGCTTGATTAAATAAACAAGTTTTTGATGTAAATTTAAAATACGGCTATTTAAAGCACTCTCATAGTCTTCACATATCAAGATTATAACATTCAAACTTTTATTGGATTTACCAGTTCTACCGTAAAGAATTTTTTTAGATTAAATTACAACTTGTTATTTTTACAAATTTTCAGAAGGTTTGTATTTTATCTCAAATTAAAACACCTATTTTTGCCACGTTACATATGGCGTTTCAAGTAAAAATTTTAACTGAATACAGAGTGTTTTGTAAAACGACAAAAAAATGCCAAGTAAGATAAAATACCAGCAGCATTAAAAAAATGTTTAAAAAATTCTATCAATAAACATTTTTTGCCATTTGATATTTTTTTATGTCTATTGTTACCGATGATCTTGCTTAGGTATGTTTTTTCATAATTATTCAGTAAAGGTACAAAAACTTTATCAATAAAAGATAGAAATTAAACATAGTTATAATTCAGGATCCAGCTTCCTTATTTCCTCTTCTAATAGTCTGTAGCAAAAAAAACTTGGAAAATTATTTTTCCAATTGAAATAAATAGAGTCACAGAGCAAAATTTAAACTTTTATAACTTCGAAATTTTTATAAATAGAATTTTTTAATATTTTTTTCATGTTCCTTTTACTTATCCTATTTTCCTTGGCATTTTTCTTTTTTGTTGTCTTTTTATCTTTACCTGAAAATTTAAACATGGTTAGCCAATTAAAGGCAAAAAAAAATGGTACCGCCATTTGTTTTACATTTGACCAGTGATAATAAGTCAACTGTTTTTTCCACAATAATAGTAATGATAATTTTTATTTGTGTCAATTGTGACGCTAGAATCAAATACTTAGGTCTGATAGTTACAGAGTGAATCAAAATTTATGTCTGTCAATTTATGAAAATAAACAGAGCAATCATTTTTTTTATTTTTAGATTAACATACCAACATATGAAAGAAAAAATTCTCGTTTCAGTGCTACCAATAAAAACAATTTTTTTTCTGCAAAACATCCCTTATCTCCAAAATGTTTGAAAAATTTTCTAAACTTTATTTATAGACTATATCCATCCTACAGACATTAGCTGAAAACCACATGCGAGCAGGTTTTGCTATAGAAATGCACAGAAATGTCTAAGTATATTATGGTGACAAATGTTACATTTATGATGACAAATGTTACTATATCAACAAGGAAATTCTACAGAATGTACCAGCGAGTTAGTAAAGTCCATTATTGACATATTGATTCAAAATTGTCGAACCAACTTTCTAATGGTAATAGAAGACTTTCAAGCAAGCACAAAAATTAATTCAGTTTTTTTTTCAAGCCTTTTTTTGAAAAACTGTCAATTTCCATTTGTAGGTATCTTTGCTCTTTTGTTTCCTATGTTATAAGAGTTACTTTATTGTTGAATTTGCTAGTTTGTTAAATGTTTTGTACACCACAACAGATATGTTCAATGTTGCAAAATCTGGCGTTTAACTAAATTCAAGAAAATATTATCTGAACGGCCAATAATCTTTGAAGAGCTCAAAAATTTTTTTGTCATGAGAACTCTTAACTCAGTTAGATGTCCTTTATCACTCACTACCCAAGAGATGGTCCAACACTTTTGAACAGCCTGTATAAATGTTAATATTTAAAATAATTTAAAAAATATATAAAAGAAATTGATAGATGTTAATCTAGTGCATGAAGTGAAATTATTTTCAACTAAACAGCATGTCCCAGAAATAAGTTACAATACAAACTAGTGTTTAGAATACAAACATATTTTTGAATGTACAATTTTACGTTTTTTTTGCTGCAGGTTATTAGAGGAACAAGAAATTGTAATTATGTTTAACGTTATTTTTGGCTTTTATTGGCAAAGTTTCTGAACCTTTACTATACAATAACATTTTTTTCATCTTCCTGGTATCTTATCTTACATACAGAATCAGTCTGTATGATTTTATAATAATGTTTTTAAACTTTTATTGGTCGATTTTGATTAGATTTTTTTAAATAAGTTGTTTTTTTGATGAAAACAAATATACAGGCTGGATTATGAAAAAGCCACAACCTATAATTATTTGTAAAGATATAACAATACTTCTTTAAAAAAATTGAACAAATTTTTGTCATCTATTGTTTGACATAGATGCTGAATCAATGCTGCTTCCTGTTTCACTGGAACTGATATCAATTTCAGTTTTTTAAATGGAACACCTTATATATTTTATTATTTTTGGATTCTTCATTTAACTATCTTTCAACAAAGTCATTTACTGTTATTTATCACTAACTTTTAATTTTAGGCAATTTAAAAATTAAATTAAGTAAAGAGAATATGGAAATTTTAGAACATTTTTATTCATTCAATCTAAAATAAGCAAACGATTGATCACAAAAAAACTGTCAACCTTGATCAAAGAATTATTTTAACATCTTATGTTAAGCTATGACTTAAAGCGTTTTTTATAATCCAGCTTGTATATTTTTTCGATCAAATGTCATAGCCGTCTAAAATTACCATTAAAAAAAATACAAGCTTATCTTATTACGGCTAAACAAACAACTGTAAAAAAATGTTAATTACATTATTAAATTCCTCGTAAAAAAATGCCTGTATAATGTCTTTATTTCAAATCTGTGTCTTCTATAATAACGAAGATATGAATTTTTTTAGATTTCGCTGAAATGTCAATTTTTGTCTATAAGTCAAAAACAAAAGACGATAGCGGGATGCGGTTTTAACAAATATAATTTTCTCAAAAAATGAGCCCCAAAATGTGTCACTCATTTTTGGGTAAACCTCTTAGTTTTTCCGGACGAAAAAGTCAATTTGGTTACTATGGTGGCAATTTTTTTTTTAATTAATAAGAGGTCATCTGCTATTCGGCTTCGCCTCGTCCGGAAACAACAACGATTCGTCCGCAAAAACTGTATTTTAGGTACTTGTAACAAAAGTAACTATATTCAAATTTTCTTTTAACTTTTGCACTTGCTACTATATTAATTTTTTTCCTTCGTTCCAGGTTCGGGTCAAATTCAGTTGTGGCAATTCCTCCTCGAATTACTAAGCGATTCTTCAAATGCCGCCTGTATAACATGGGAAGGAACGAACGGTGAATTCAAACTAACAGATCCCGACGAAGTGGCACGTAGATGGGGCGAAAGGAAATCAAAACCTAACATGAATTACGATAAATTATCTAGGGCGTTAAGGTGCGTATTTCCCGCCCTTTTTTCCAAATCCACCCTAACGAAACATACAACATATCGACTGAGGCCAGGCCAGGTCGCTTCGGTCGGATTTAGTGGCGCAATCTTCGACATTTGACCGAATAAAAACTTCTATTTCAGATCAATTCGGGAGCAAATGGCATTTGTTATATCACAATCGTCCTGCTGAATCACCCGAATGGCGTTTCAGCAGGACGAAGAAATGTCGGATTGGTCGACTCGCAGGTCGTTAGTTTGGCGGGCCAGAAATCTCGACCGGGGTGCACTAATCCCATTGCTGTGTTCATTTGGAGCAATTAGCGGCCGATATTGGCTAATGCATTTATCGAACAATTTTTTTGCAATTTCTCGCACGGAATTGTTCCCATAATAGAAAATTATTTCAGCGAGGAGCGAACGCGACGGGAAAACAAAGCGAGAGAGTTTCTTTTGATCGCTGAACGAACGGAAGTGTGATAATTAGCTCGTGAGGGATGTTTTGTTGAAAAAAAATACGACGAAAAAATGAAACAAAACTGATTTGGTTTCTAGACAAATCAGTAAATGACATTTAAAACAAGGCTAATACAGGTTATCGGATTTCGGTTAATATACAAAGTGATAATAAAGAATTTACATAAGAGTCGGCTAAAAGAAGAATTTATTTTAACTATTTACCAGGTTTTATTACATATTTAAATACAGGTTGTTCGGTCCAAGTCGCCTCGTCTGATATCACCTAAACTTACTTCTTTTTTTCAAAAAGTAAATATTTAAGTAATAATATTAATTCTTGGCTTTCTTAATAAATGTATCAATTTTTTTATCACATCCGGTGTTGTCGGAAATGCTACTAAATTTAATTTTTCAAATAGAACACCTATGTTTTTTCCTCGAAACAATAATAATTGGCATGAAAAATACGGTAAACCACTATTTATTACATTTTGCGTAACACAATGCAATCAGAAAACATTTTAAATCTTAGAATTTTATAAGAAAATTGGTGGTGTAGCCTGATTTTTAATTTTAAAGGAAAGATGTGAATAAAAAATGCTTGGATACAGTTTAATTGTTGGTTTGACAAATCTAATTTGCCAGTTGATAAACGAGTTCTCTTATGAAAACTCTTGGATTTTCTTCGATTAATAACAGAATATTTAGTTAGTTAGACGAACCTGTTCGTCTCATTTGTTTTTCAATTCGATTCCAACGATTTGGGTGAACTCTGTTTGGATATTTTTCTCTATACTGTCTTTCAGCTCCACTCTATTTTTATTGCACTTAAAAAACACTTTAAACTGATCTACCAATTTGTCGTATTAAAAATCTCAATAAGATTTATTGACAAATTAGGCTTTGTCAAAATAACAATTAAACGGTATCCAAGCATATTGCTTTTTGCATGAATACCTTGACAAGTAAAATCCGCCTACATTCCAAAATTTGCTAATACGAGAAAATCCTAAAATTTAATTTATTTTCTGAGTGCATTATATAAAGTAAAATGTAATAAATAGTGGTTTACCGTATTTTTCATGCCAATTATTATTGTTTCGAGCAAAAAAACATAGGTGTTCCATTTGAAAAACGAAATTTGGTAGCATTTCCGGCTACACTGGATGTGCCAAGAAAATTTTATGCATTTACTAAAAAAGTCATGAAGTCATGTATTATTTAAAAATTTAGTTTTTCAAAAAAAATGTAAGTATAGGTGTTATCGGCTGGGGCGACTTGGACCGAACACCCTGTATACTACTCTGTAAAAAAAGTATCGGGAATATTCGATTTAAAGAGTTCACGTAGAAGATATCTTAATAATTCTTGTCTGATAAATTGGTATGAGTACAACCATACTCTCTTACCAAACCAAATTTTACAGGTCAAGTCGTTTGTTTAAAATTGTTTTTACGATAACTTGTTGTTAAGTCTGACTTGCGATTTTTGTCATGAATTCCACTACCGATCAAAGAATTTGCTTAAAATTTTGTGCAGTGAATCTCTGAAAATTTTGCATTTGCAATTGAGCCGGAGAGAAGTTACCGACTTTCCTCGTTCTGGACGGTCGTCAACAGCAAAGACGCTGGAAAATGTAAAGAATCAAAGAAATGATGACTGCAAATCATCACTGGTTTAAAAGTAATATTATTTAGCCGTTGTGAAGTGTTTGTAAAAAATATTCTCTGGAAAAGACCAGATTTGTGGAAAGACTACTTTGGGATTTTGCACCATGACAGTGCACCTGCTCACACAGCGACAATCCTGCACAAATTTTTGGATAAAAACTCAACAAATGTCATCAATCAAGCACCGTATTCAGCTAACATGGCCCTATGTGCCGTTTTTCCATTTCTTAAACTTAAATTGCCTTAAATTGATCAATAATAAAAGTACTATTTTATTTAAAATTTCCCGGTAATTTTTGTACAGAAGGTACATATAAATTACTTATTTTTTCATTCAAATTCCTTAATGAATTCTGTTCATTACTATGCAGGGGGTCCCACGTAAGATTTTCGAGTCTAATATCTCTGTTATTTGCCAAAGGATTTTTATGAAATTTAAAATGTAAGCAACTTAAAAGGTGGAGTTTCAATTAGTATTAATAAAATTACCTCAACATAAAAATAATAATTTTAACACATATTGTCACAATTTGAAATTAAGCGAAACTACTAGGATTATATTGTTAAACATTAAAACATAGACTTCTAGAGAAAGAATGAACTAAATCACTCGTCTCAATCAGCAGAAAGGCGTAGATTATGTTGTTAAAATTTTGACCTAATTTTTGAAAAAAAATTATTACAGTTAACTCAAAACGTCTCCAAGTAACATTTTGTACAACCCTGAAAACCTGTGGTAAATTAAGTTAGAACACTTTTAGAACTATTGATGCCAATGATGGTACCTTCGAGCATCTTTTGTTGTACTAAACTATAAATGTAGTTCCTAAATTACGTTATAACTTTTTGAAGTTAGAAAAACAATAAATATGTCAAATATCAACGTCATTGTTGCCTGACCGTCAGGGGTGATTAAAATTCTGTAATATCATTCAGCCACTTTTATCACAAACTCTTTTAAAGACAGATTTTTGCTTATAGCATTTTTCATTGGCAATTAACAATTTAAGTAATTTAGAATTTTTAAAAAACATGTTAAAATCACATTATAAGAACTAGGATTGTTTTAGGGTGGGTTGCACCAACACTAGTTAAATTTAATCTCGGATTAAATCCATAGTAACCATTGTTGTTATCATAGTTACAATTGTTCTTAATCGGAGATTAAATTTAACTAGTGTTGGTGCAAACCCCCTTAGTAATGCGATTTTAATCTCTGCTTACTAAATACTCTACATTATAAATTTCGTTAGAATCCGTTGGCAAATAATAGAGATATCAGATTCGAAAGTCTTAGGTGAAACACCCTGTACATGTACTACCCAACTTGGAATCCGCCCAGAGCAAGAACAGCACATCTATTAAGTTGCGATAAAAAGAAATTTGGATTGGGAAACTGTCATAAATGACGCAAAACCCCTAATAACACTAGCCAACAAGCATTTTGTGACTGAGAAGAAAACAGTTATTTTTTGTTCAATTCTATGTGCTAAACTCAAAAATGATAAAGAAAATTCCATAGCAGGTCAAATTTTAAAGTTAGGGATTTTAAGATATCATATGTAAGTGTGTTAGACAAAATCGCCGAAAAACGAAACACTTAAAATTCATTTTCTCCATTCTCATTAAAAAAAAAATTCCCCAAATTTGGGTGCAGTTAATGACCAGCAAGGGAAGAGGTTCCACCAGGATATATTGAAGATGGAAAAGAGGTACCAAGGGAAATCCAGCTATGATGGGGGATTACTGCTGGTTCCTGAAGGGAAGTTAAAACACCCTACAAAAGAAAGTCAGCTTTTGCAAAAAACTCATCTACAACAGATTTATGTTAGAATCTTATACATCTTTCTTGTTTAGTGAATAAATTAGTTTTTTTCGTCGTCTATTTAATTAATTTCTATTTAAAATGAACAATTTTTACGATAAAATTTGAGTAAACTATTTTCCTGTAACTTAAAATCTGTACGTGATAGAGAATTTTTCTTATCAAATTCGTAATTAGGGATGTTAATGTACCCTGATACACGTGCCAATAGATCAAACAAATTACAAAAAAAAATTTTGTTGGGTAGTGTAATTTGAACCATGTTTCAAGAAAGCAAAACAAAAATGTTTGTTTTCATAGCAGGCTGGATCTGGATAATCTTTTGTGGATATTCAGTAGTACACGCCTGCAGTGCCGTAATAGTACTTTTCGGGGCCCAAAATCCCGGATCATTTAACGCTTGGTCCTTTATTCGGTCCAGAGATGTATAAATTGTCCGGCATGTGGGCTAGCATATTAGCGTGTCCGGTGTAGTCCGGGCAGTTCCGGCCCCGGAGAACACCGGAGACTGCCACATCCTCCGGATTCCGCCGACGCCGTTCTTATTGATTTCGCAATTACATCTTCGCCCATTCCGTCCTTCCTGATTTATATTAATCAAATCGTAAATTCTTTGCAGATACTACTACGACAAGAACATCATGACGAAAGTGCACGGTAAGAGGTACGCCTACAAATTCGATTTTCAAGGATTAGCGGCTGCCACACAACCGGCCACGAGTGACCCCAGCAGCTACAAATACCAAAGCGAGCTTTTCATGAGTTCCTATCATCACAGCGCAAAGCTGGGAAGCTTTATGAGTCCGCATGCCGTCGTGCCAAGTTCAGCAGGTAGGGAAATCATTAATTCTAAAATATGTAGGGTAAAACAGGGAGAGATGACGAGGCGGGAGAGACGACGCAGTCCGATAATTCGCGAAATCGGTGCATGTGGCGTTAGTTGCCCAAGTTAGGTACAGGGCCGCCGCTAGAGGTTTTGACGCCGGCGTGCACATTTGAATTTGACGCCCCTTGTTAATTTGTTAAAAAAATATGGGTATACTTATTTTATTACATAGGTATGATACCTAAAAATATATAAGTGCCAATAAATAAAACAAAATAACAAAAAATATATTTAAATCAAAGATAATTAAATTTGTAATTTTAAAAACGCAAATAAGAAAATAAAACATATAACATCATAGAAACTATAAAATAAATCCTTAAAGAAATTGTATTTTCCCCACTTTCATATTTGCAAACTCTGTAACCAGCTCCTTTATATTTAAATTATCTAACAGCTCTTGTTCAATTGCAATAGTAGATAAGTTGCTTAACCATGAACCATGAACCATGGTGAATCTTAAATAATTTTTAATGATTTTTAATTTAGAAAAGATCTTTCGCCATACGAAATTGAAACTGGTAAGGAAAGTTAAATTCTTAATGTAATTGCTGTATTAGGAAAAGTAGAAATTAAATTATTTTCAAAAAGATTTTGTAAAATATTTTATGGTTTTTGCATAGTTTGTTTGATGAAATGTATTTTTAAAGCTTTAAAAGTCTTTGAAAGTTTTTAATAATTTTTCTTCCAAAGAATTAAACATATTGTTAATAAATCCAAATGTATCATTAAATGTATTTAGTTTTTCAAACCTATTATTTAAAGAAGACAAAACTTGATTCAAAATCCTGTAGAAAAGTTAGTTTTGAAATTATTTTTTGCATCTAGCATAACTTCGTCTTGATGTTCCGTACTTCGTAGTCAAAGAGTTTTGGCTTGCCTTTTGGGCGTACAGTTTGCATCATCGGAAAATTTGGTTCAACATTAAGTTCGTCAGCAATTTTGTTTGCTTCAGTCATTACATTTTCGAAGCTTTCATCTAAACGTATAACCAATTAATGATTAAAAATTTTTAAAAATGGTACCAAGATATTTGTTTAATTGTAATACTTCCACAAAAATCATTAATTTAAAAACAAATTTTCGACTACCACTAAGCACAAATCCACTAACTAATAAAGCAAACTAATGAAAGGAAATAGGAAATTGGATGCGATCTTAGTATGTGTATTTTTTAACTCAAAAGTTCTAGGAAACGATATAAAATTTGTTTTATTCAGAAGTCCAGATTCAGTGAACTTGGCGGCGCAATAGCTTTATTAGAGTTCGAATATTGTAAGATGAACACCTTGAGTCATTTAAATCCAACAAGCCGTTTGAATGGCTCACGGTGTACATCTTACAGTGTTCGAACTCTAATCTCTATAGCAGGAAACGGCCCCATGACTAGCTTTTTCACATAACGTTTTATTTTTTTTTGTTTGGTTGTATTTCTCTTGCAGTTTTTTTGTTCACTCAAAATGTCTTTTTTTATTAAATTTTGTTACCGTTTTGGTGCCGCCTTAACTCTGGGAGTCCGCGTGCGTCGCACGCCTTGCACCCCCGCTTGTGGCGGCCCTGGTTAGGTACATACCAGGTGAATAGAAAGTATGGAACCAAACGTTTTTTCTTTAAACTATTTATTTTTTGAAAAAACTAATTGATGAGTGATAAAGTACTATAAAAATGTGATGATTTAACAAGAATAAAATTTTTTGAGTTCTACAAAAAAAATATTTTTTTAAATGGCAACCCACTATAAAATCATTTTCCTCATAAAAGCTATACTCTAAGGATTACAACTAGCTGCTTTATTTTAAATTTTTTCAAAATTTTTTTTTTCACATAAATTGCAATTTTGACCAAAAAAATCGCATAACTCAAAAACAAAACAAAATTTCGTTCTGAAAATACGATCACATTTTTTTATATTACTTTAATTTATATTAATTATTATTTTCTGGAGGCAAATGATTAAAAATAAAACCGCTTGGTTACATACTTTATATTCACCCTGTATACCGGGTGGGGCATCGGTTACGCGCACTTGATATATCGCGACTTCAAATTAATTAAAACTGGCGATATTTCATATACCTAACTAATTATTGATAGGGTATAATTTGAAAATTTTTCTAATTTTTTTGGATAATAAATGAGTCCGTAACAGTTTTGTGTGATTTATGAATACTTTCTGTTAATTTACCTATAAAATTTTTACACTAAATGAATCTGTACCTGTCAGCGCATCAAACTTTGATATCACAATTTCAAATTTTGACTTGGTTAGCCAGATAATCGTTTTTTTTTTTATTTAAACACAAACCAGACCCGTGATTTATGACAAAATGGTATAATTTGCCAACAAAAGAATCATTTACTGGTAGCCGACCGCTTTAAAGTGTCTTTTTGTTGTAAACCTTGGAATCTTACCCCAATTGCAGTTCCCCATTGTCACCTAAATTTACGATGGCACAAGTAGCAGGTCATAAATAAAAATGATTTTCAAAGTTAAGATGGAAAATTGCGTTTAATTCAAAATCTAATTGATATTTTTTTTCTGATTTTGTAAACAATTGTAGGAAGTGAATCTGCGTAGGTCAGTATGAAAATTAGAATTAAACTTTTTGGGAGAAAATTACTTTTTATTTTTTTTGGCTTTGTTTGTGAATGAAAAATTACCAAAAAATTAGAGAATGTACCATAATAATGCCCAGGTAAGTATGAAAAAATTCAACAATTTTATTTAATTAGAAGAGGGGGTTTTCTTTTTGGGCGTAACGGATGCCCCACCCGGTATGTATATAAAGGATCTACTCATACCGTTCAGGAAAAATCGTAATAAAAGTGCAATAGACTTGCAAGATATTTGATGATATATCGTTGATAAGTTGTACTACAAAAGTTTGCAAGATATTTAGTTTGATCTACTCTTCAGGGGCGGATCCAGGAATTAATTTTGGAGGAGGCTTTTGAAATTTTTTAGAATGATGAAGGCGAAAGTGAGCGGCAAAATTAGAGAATAATATTATTAATTTTTGTTAATTTGAATTTTTTAATTTAGTTAGACACCTAAGATGTGGCACTAAGAAAATTACAATACAATTACAATTTCTTTTTAAATTAGTAAAACAAGTAAGTGTCGGCGTATGTCTGTGAAACGTCAAATCAAATGATAATTGGAAAGGTAAAATGCCATGATCAAGATGATGATTTTAATAACTAAATTTATGATTTTCTTTCAAAAAAAGAACGGTTTTATGATTATACGTCGGCGACTAATTCCAGCCCATTTTGGCGTTTTACCTTTTGACTTGTCAGACATAAGGACGTTTTCAGATCCAAAAAGGACTAGATTACAAATTATCATGATCTCTCAAAAAATTTAATGTTTCTATTTAAAAAAAAAAAAAAATTTTTGGTGGCAAGTTTGGGGGGGGGGGGACTGGCCCCCTGGGACCCTCCCCTGGATCCGCCCTTGCTACTCTTTATTAGTAATTCGATAAAAGGCGACCTTCTGACAAATGTAGTTTAGAGTTCGGTTATAGTAGAAGCTGTATTCACAAAGCAATTGCGACATCTCGGAATTTCTTGCAACCTAAACGTGCCCTCTTAGCAAAAGAAAAATTCATTAAGGGTAGCAGTTTAGGCGGAGCACACTTTTTGGGCGAAGATGCAGAAAGAAAGCTGTGTAACCACATTCAAAAATTGGAGGCCTCCGATTTTGCACCTACGTCGCCGCAGGTGTCTTCGTGATACCTGCACACCCTTTAAAAACTACTGTATGCCTTGTGAGAAGAAGTCCAATAACTTTATTATGCAAGCAAAAATTACTTCTTCAGATGCACTTTTTGGCGACCTGTTGCCGCTGGCACTTTTCTCTGGGGCGCGAATTCTGGCGCACGTTGTATAGAAAAAAAAAAATATCAGAAGAGGTTGACATCTTCCGGTCGCATATAGGCCCTAAAGTTTGACAAAATATGAAAAACTTATTGTTTTTTTTAATAAGAATTTTTCTAAAACACTGTTCTTATGTTCAAAAATAAAAATACTACAACTATTACGTTAAAAAAAAGTATATCAAAGATATAAAAAACAACTCGACAAAATGCAAAATTTTATGCTTATGCGCGACCGGAAGATATCAACTGATCTAAACCAAATTAAAACACAACGTTTTTAGGCTCTATTTGAAGACGTTATAAAGTATTACATTATGAAAACATCAACTAAAAATTAAAAAAAAAAAGAAGTTTTTTTCAAATTTTGTCAAACTTTAAGGCCTATGTGCGACCGGAAGATATAAACCGATTTTGATCATTTTTTAATTTTTTTTTGTATAATTCGCAACCTTTCTGCGCTATAACAAAAAAATGAGAAAGCCTTGCTGAGAATATTTTCAAAAAAAAAGTTTAGAAAGCTAGAATAGAAAGCTAGAACAAAGTGAAAAAGTCGCAATCTGAATGGAAAGTGATTTGATTTGAAAAAGATTTGCCCTTAAATAGCCTTAAACTTCTAGATTCTCTTTAGACTGCTCAATGATCAGTGGTCATTTTCAAAAGAAAGAAACTCTTTATTTGCTTTAATTAGTACTCAGGTAGAGGTACTCTTTGTTTGTTTTAAGTAAATAAACAGTTTTTGTTTATTCTAATTAGAACAATTTTTTTAAATCAAGATTTTTTTATCTATAACAATAGTCCTTTAATAATATCGTATATTGTATTTTATTTCATTGTGTCCGATAATTGTGTATTAAAAAACAAGTTTTATAAGACCAGTCTTTTAACGAACTATTACCGTATCAAAGCCGGTAAGTACAACATACATCAGAACCCAATAAATGAGTTATTACGATAACTGTAATCAAGCAATACAATTTCAATTTCTAGGCTTGCTTGATAGATACACTTTTTGATCGCACTGTAGTACCTTAGCGGTACAGAAGACGGTTGATGGTCGAGCGTTGGTATGGTCTATAAAATTCCTTGAACAATATAAACAATTTTTTCCGTTATAGAAATTCTTATTATTCTGATTAACAATCAACACTTTTAAATTTTTAGCTGTTTTTTGGTTTGCATATCTTAATTGAATTCTAGACATAATATATAATCAAAAAAAAAAAATTATTACACCGAAGTAAGGATGCCAAAGTAAAATTTGTTTTTTTTTTATGTTTTTGTAACACAACTACTTACTAAAATTGTTTTTTTTTTATTTTGTGATATTAAACCGTTATACATTTTTATATTTTGTAAATAATAGAGTTTAAATTGGGCCAGTTTTCTTATCTTACTCTGTTGTAATTAAGAGAATGGTTTATATTTAGTTATAATTTTCATTGAACATATAAATAATAGGTAATAGTTTTTTTCAACTTATGTTTTTACCATATCAATTATTATGTACTTTTACTAACATAACGTCGTAAGTCCCGGTTTAATGAAATATTAAAAAATACTCAAGTAGACATTTATAATTTTATTAAACATTAAAGGCAGTAAAAATGAGAGTTATTTTCCATTACAATTTACAGACTCAAACTATTTTTAAATCAGCGAAATGTATAATATTTAACTATCAGGGTACGTAGTAAAAGGGAATGATTTTAACATTCATAGCTATCCTCTTCAACAATTTTTTTATTGATGTTATTCTGTTTGGTTCAAAATTTTCTAAATACCTGATGCTAACTTTACCATCATCAGAGAGATGAAGACCCATTAAAATTTTCGTTAAACCCTTTATTTCGTTTTCCATAGATTCAAATATTTCATAATATTTTTTCTCTATACACTGTTTTAGGGCCTTCTTTGCAGAATCTTGTTCATTTCGCTTTACTTCAATTATAATTGCTGCACATTTTGTAATAATAATTAAATCAAGCCTGGGTGACCATCCCTTTTTGATTGGCAATTCTGAGAAACAATGGAAGTTCTCAGAACCAAAAATTAACATCCAAAGGTCACAGTAAAAATGAAAATGAGCTTTTGGTAATTCTCGGTTGGTATACAAATTTTCCACAGATTCTTTAAAAGTAACATATTGCGTAGGTTCATGCTCCTCTCCACATCCTAAGGACTTTAATGCATTCACAAATGACTTTTGATGGTTTACATTAAACAGGTTAGTTTTAACACTTAACAACGCCTTATGTAGTTTATCTGTAAATATTGCTTTCAATTCTTGATTCGGAATTTCTAATGTCCAAGTCGTATCATCTTTGTGAATAACATTAAAGTATCCACATTCTGTAAGAAATTGAAGAGCTAAGTCTACCTCCTCTTGATTGATACAATTTGAAATTGATTCATGTAATTTTTTCAGGGTAGAAATATCGTCCAACTGTGTAGTTGTTGTATTGATGGAAATATTCTGATTTTCTCTAATGGCAGGAAACACCTTCTCCTGCATTTTTTCAAATTTAAATAGTTCGCATACATATTTTGTTCCAACTGATTCAATCCAATAACTTCTTCGTACCAGATTCGGTAAATAATTGGTGATAGACACAGGATTACAAATACTTGTATCTTTATCTCCTATTACAGTGTAATTGTTGTACCAAATACCAATTTCATTAAGAGCTTTTTCTCGTTGACTTTCTGGGACAGTGCTTTTAACTAAAGCGTTTACTTCTTCTTTAGTAAATCCAAAGAATTTATAATAATCATAATCCTTGTCCAAGAATGTTCTACGTCGAACATTGTTAGCTCCTAATGAAATCATACCGCCGAATGCAGTGACAGAAAAAATCATTACTCGATCAACAAATTCTGCCGATATCTCATCTTTGCATAAAAGACGCATAAGTTTTCGTAATAAAGTAATAATCCTTTCGTCTTTTTCTTTATGAAATAACAATTCCATGAAAGGTGCGTCGAACTCGTCAATTAATTAACATAATGATTTTTCTACTTGTTTTTGTTTGATAGTAGACCGACACAACCTCAATCAAATATCTAAAAGCTTTAAATATGTATTGATCTGCTGAGCCATCAGCTTTTGCCTTTATCCAGTGATCGTCATCATCAGCATCCTTCAAATAACGCAAGAAACGTTTAACATCCAGTTCTCCCATGTTGTTGCTTGACCAGATATATGTTTTATCACCCATATGAATTAAACACCTATATTTTTCAAACTGCCTTGTTATCATATCTCTAAGGCTCGCCAAGAAACTGCTATATGACATTGCGGATAATTGTGCAAAATCTAGTGAAATTACTGGATGTAGTCCGCAGTACTTGCGAAAAAAATTTTTCCTTTTACAATCATGATTATCTGTGCATTTTTCAGAGCATTTGTAAATTCTGAGATCCTCGAAAAGATTATATTTCTTTTTTATAGATAAAAATTTTTTTACAATTTTTCCATGTTCTTAATATCATTTTTCTCTGGGGCGCGAGTTCTGGCGCACCCTGTATAGTGGCGCAGCCTGTATAGTGGCACACCCAAATATGAGGGCCTAGTTCCGTGTCTGGACCATGGTCACATAAATCGCTGTCAGGCATATGTCAACTTGACATTGCACAATTATTCGAAAATATTTAATAAAAGACTTTACCTCAGACTCCAAACATAACCCACAATAAATCTGAATGGATCTCGTGAATTTAATTCACAAAAAATCACAAAAAAAGTTAACAGGTGCCTGACAGCAATTTGTGTGACCATGGTTATTCGTTACCGTAGATGCCATTCATTTAAAATCCATATTTTTTGCTTTCACTGTTGTGCAGTCCTCAGTTTAAATTAAAATATTTTTAAAACTTTAGGGGTACCTATTAAAGGTTATGCTTTTTCTATTCAAAATTGATCACTCCATCGATTTGGGTAATAAATAATTAGTGTTAAGAAATCAAAAAAAACTAAAAAACACAAAAAATGTTACCTTTAACTGCAGCAACCAGAAATTGAGTAGATCTATTCTGTTTTCGTGATTACCAGTTCAAAATGTATGGTCTTGAAAGTAACTGTTCCAAATTTTATAATATTTGGCCAAATGGTTCCAAAGTTATTACAAAAAAATTTTACATACCCACATTCCAAGGGCAGTAAAATTCTTATCAGAGAGATAGGACACGAGTTATTATTTAAATTAACATCATTTTATAGGTTATTTTTGAGCTTTAAATATTACTTCATATTTATGAATTACCCATAAGTCCAGTAAGTCAAATATTACAGTACGAATAAATATCAAAATGAGTACTATGTACGAGTATAAGAGACTTAGCAGATGTGTGACATATACATACAATAGGTCCCCGGAAAAGTGAGACAACTTTTGTATAAAATAAAAGTGTAAAGTGCCTTTTATGTGGCCAATACGACAAAGTTATTAAAAAAGTTGTTTAGAATCAACTTTTAGGCCCCTATACCAAATTTCAAAATCATCGGCCAACTATGATTTTTTTTCCAAGCTAATTTCTTTTTATTTACAGAAACGTCAAAAATTTATTTAGTACTAATAATCTTAATGTATGTTTTTTTATTCGAAATAAGGCAACTGCTGAAAACAAAATTGTTTGATTTGTGAATTAATAAACATAAAAAATGAAAAATCATAGTTGGTCGATGATTTTGAAATTTGGTATGTGGGCCTAGATATTGATTCTAAACAACTTTTCATGACAACTTTTTGTCGTAGTTTCCACACAAGACATTCCACTTCACAGAAAAACAGGTTTTTTCAAAATTGCCAATTAGTATTTAACTAAGCGGGTCTGATAAACTCCAAAAAATTAAAATTTAAATCAAGAATTTTTTATCTTTAACGATAGTCGTTCACCTATCCGGGGACACACTGTATATCGTATATTGTATTTTTTTCATACTGTCCAATAATAGTATATTAAAAAACAAGTTTCATAAGACCAGTCTTTTAATGAACTATTACCGTATCAGAGCCGGTAAGTAAACATACGTAAGAACCCAAAAAAATGAATTATTAACTTATTACATACCTCCATGGCACTATTAGAGTCGATAACTGTAACCAAGCAACACTTACCGGATTGTTATTTTTTATACAGTAAAACGTCAGATTTCTTGCAAAGTTTCATGAAGTAGTATGAATAATAGTAGGCAGGAAGAGATTTTTTTGTAGCCTAGTTGTTTATTACCCGAGATACTTGAAGTTCACAACCTTTTGACAAACTCAATAATGGTACCTTTTTGAACTTAAGCCAAAGAAGATAATCACTTGATCAAGTTGTTCAGATCTGTTGTTTGTAATTTTCTTCCAAAATCTACTACTGGTCGTGACCAAAAATGGTAGAAAAACAGAAATAAATAAATAAATAAATAAATAAATTTTGTATCGTTGTTGACCAATTATTTAATTCCAATATTCACACAAATATGAAGGTTAATGTAAATTAAATGTGTCGTGGTAAAAATTTATCAGTAAATTATAATTTTTAGTAAAAAACAAACCTACGACATTGTTTTCAAGTGGTCGCCTACTAAACAAAATGTTTGAATTTTTTTGGTACGATTACCTTATTTTCATCGTTGTCCTAAGTGTTAGTGCTTTGATCGGAGTTTATTATGGCTTTTTCGGAACCAAACAAAAAACTATTAATGAGTACTTACTAGGAGGGAAAAAAATGAGCGTTTTTCCAGTAGGAATTTCTATTGCCGTGAGGTAAATTTTAAAATTTTCACATATCAAAAAATTGCATTTTAATTTTAGTCACTTTTCGGCCATATTACTCATGGCAGTACCGGCCGAAATTTACAAATTTGGAGCTTTTTATTTGTATGCTAATATTTCTATGATTTTGTTGGGTTTTATAACTGTCTACATTTTTCTACCAGTATTTTTCAACCTGCAAATTACATGCGTTTATGAATATCTAGAAAAGAGATTTGATAGAAGAACTCGATTATTAGCTTCGGTATTTTTTGTAATTTCAGAAATAATGGGACTTTCCGTTACCCTTTACTCTCCAGCTTTGGCCCTTTCAATTGGTAAAAAAATTACTGATGCATTTACAGGGTGTTTCAGGTAAATGGTCTCAGCTAGAGGTTTTAAAGTATTTAGCAATTTCTTGCATTAACAATATTTAAATTGCAAAAGATAATGTTTCTTTAAATTGTTTAATTCTTTTAAGACTTTACATACATTTTTGTGTTTTTAATTACGTACAGTATGTTAAGAATACTTAAAATATATAAAATACTTTTAAAAAGTGATAACTAACAACCTATCAGTTTAACAAATAATAAAAATTAGGTGTTTAACAAAATGTTTCTTATGAGTTATGACTTATTCAAATAAAAAACCAAAAACTGAGAGTGAGAGCACCTCAATGGAACACTCTGTATAATGTCCACAAAATTTTAGTTTAATATTTTAGTTACCGGCTATCAGGTCCACTTGATTATAATTATTATCAGTGCCATTTGTACATTTTACACCGCAGTTGGAGGTCTAAAAACAGTGATATGGACTGACTTTTTTCAAATGGGGATAATTTTTTTGTCCCTTATAGCCGTCCTTATTTTTGGTTTCGCTGCTTCAGAAAATGTTTGGAACACAATACTTGCCGGTGAAAGACTTGATATTTTTGAGTAAAACTTTGCCTAAGTACATCCACCTCTAACGAAAAGATAAAGTTTCAGCTTGAATCCTACAAAAAGGGATACATTTTGGACGTTTGTAATTGGATTTACAACTCCTTGGATATATTATGCCAGTCTAACACAAAGTGGTGTTCAAAAATATTTAACACTGCCTACACTAAAAGATTGCAATAAGTGAGTAAACATTTTCAATAAAGAAATCTAAATTAAATTTTGATATTAGTGCAGTGAAAATTTTTGTCCTTGTGCTGGATTCAATCCTAATAATTTGTTGTTTATTGGGATTTTTAATTTATTCTCATTATGCAAACTGTGATCCTTTACTAAATGGAAAAATTCAAAAACACGAGCAGCTATTACCTTATTACATTATGGAAATTGCTGGAAATGTGCCGGGAGTTTTTAGTTTAACTCTTACTGGTTTATTTTGTGCTTCACTGAGGTATGTTCTTTTATTTTAAAGAAGAACAAAATAAATTTTAATAATTCTAGCACAATTTCATCAAGTTTAAACTCAATTTCCGGCGTCATTTATAAAGATTTTGTTACAAAATTTATAAAAAGTGAAATTTCTGAAAAAACGGCTGGGTATATTTTACGAATCATTGTGATTATTGCTGGTATTTTGTTTCTTTCGATTTCTTTTATTATAGAGCTCTTAGGTGATATGCTTCCTTTACTCATGAGTGTGACAGCAGTTGTAGATGGACCATCGTTTGGTTTATTTGCATCAGGAGTTTTAATTCCAAAAATGAATGCCAAGGTAAAATTAATTTGAGTTCTTTTGCAATTATGCTCATAATTTTAGGGAGCTTTTGGTGGAGCTATTTTGGCCGGTATTATCCAAGCAATGATAATAATTATTTCAAAAATATATTTCTTTAATAATGCAATTGTTACAATTCATAAACCTTTGTTAATCGATGGCTGTGATAATCAAACGATTTGGACAAATTCTTCTCTAATCAGCCTTAACAATACTTCACATGACTTAACAACAGGGTATAGATGATAAAATGATAAATGATGAAAATAGTTTTTTTTTATTTTTTTAGGAGCAAACCATTTTTTATATTTCGTCTTTCACATCACTACCAGTGTTTATTTGGAGCAATTGTAATGATAATTACTGGTCTAATTATAAGTCATTTCACCAAGAAGGATAATCTACCAGTTGAGAAAGTGTTATTCAGTCCTGTTATTCATCGATTTCTATCTGAAACTTCAACAGCAGAAAAAGGCCAAGAGTTACAAGAACTTATGACAAATCACAAAAAAAAATGTGATGATACAAAATAATAATTTTCTTCTGATAATTACAACAATTAAAGTATTTGCTTACATACACACGTGGTTGAGGGATGGATGATACATTTAGCTTTTGCTTCAAAATCCTTCAAAAGTAGTTCTTCGCTGTTTTATAAAAAACAGAATTAAATTTCAATTTTGTCAATTTTTGGGGAAATAAATATGACTGAAATTAACAAATTTTTAAACCAGAATCTGAAAAAATCGGAAAATCCTGGTATTTTTCAATATTTCTTCAATTAATGCGGTGTACTATCCCGAGGGTTAGTGCAGGAGGGGTATTTTGCAGACTATTTCCTAAACAAAATTTTTACAAAAACGATATTTTTATTATGAGAAATATAAAAAAATATCTTAAAAAAATATGTCAATCCAATCTTTCAAATTTCTGAGATTTATCCAATCAGATTCACACGGGAATAATCGCGTAATTTGAATCTAATTGGATGGATCTCAGCAATTAGAAAAATTTAATTGGCTTAAATTTTGTAAGAAAAATGTACCATTTGATTGACCAAAAGTTGAATATTCCAATATTTGATTTTAAAAAGTAAGTTTTAATCGTGCATTTTTCTGAAAATGGTAATATTGTAAAGAAAAACGAATTGTAGCAATTTGTAGCAGTTGTTGGTCGTTCTGCTGCTCGTTTGAGTTTGTTAACAATATCCTTATTTGGGAGGGTCGGTTAAATGACGGGTAATGTGCTCTCTTATGGGGGCGAAACAATGCACAATCAAGGCATTACGTCATTAAGGGGATGCAAGTGTTATTTCCAGTGGATGAGTGCGCGTTAACTAAAGGATTTCTTCATCGACACATACGATGACTCTCTCAAATTGAATTTTAATATTTGGAAAGTAGCGTCGCACAATTTACAACACGACTCGAGAGTTTGGCAAATACAAAGTCAGATGCGTTTGTCACTTGCCATCCGCAACAACTTTGCATACGATTTTAGGCATTGATGATGAGGAGAGTAAATAGAAAGGGAGGAATATATTCTAATTTGGGTCTGAATGCGGACAATATTAAGGCAAGAAAGCGAATTAAATACGACACCCCATAAATTAGGGCAAATTGCCTCGACGCGATGACAACACAAATGAATTGTATTAACGCAATCGTAAATTCATTGGTGCGTGACATGTGGGTGTTGATCATTGCTCCTCTCTCTATCCATGAATGACCATAAACAAAACTCTGATGCATTAAGGAAAGACTCGAGACGGCTTTATTGCCAATAAGGCATTGTCTATACTCATCCAAACAAAAAGTTTGCATTCGATATATTAATAACATCCTCTTAAGTCCAAAATAAAACTAAAACGTTGTTGCCCGCGGTCGCCAGACCTTCGTCATTTTATAAAAGCTGAAAATTTGTCAGCGCATACTACCAACACAGGTAGAAACGATGGGCAAGTATGAAGTTTAGGTCGTCGTGGCTTTGGGAGATAACAGGTAGCAAAGAAGTAAAAAATGTTAAATTAGTATATTAAAGAACAAGTTTTATAAGGGTTGATTTGGCGCACGAATCCCAAGTTAGAAAACGAGCCGTAGGCGTGTTTTCTATGGGATGAGTGCGCCAATGCCATTATAAAACGAATATTTTATGCTATTTTTTCTAATTTGTGCCCTCTTTTTTCTTATTTTAATTAAAAAAATATATTTTTGTCGTCTAGAGAATTTTGTGTTAGTTGGTATCGGTTGGTAACCACTCGGCGCCCACCTGATTTTTTGAATCATTTCTGCCGTCTGTCATTAAAAATAAAATTTACAAATTATTAGTTACTATTAGTGTTACAACATAATAATAATAAATAAAACATAAGCCAACAGAATTTAGTTTGCACTCCGCCTGAAATTTGCGAAATTGCCGAAGCAACCTCTCAAAATTTGTTACCTGACAAGTCAGAAGCGGTATACAAAAACTAAATAACCCTAAATTCATTAAAGTACAGTGTGCTTTTATAGATAGCCATAAACGACTCCTACTGGAGTAGGAACTCATACATAAGATGAAGAATGATGAACAAATTACACAGGGCGACAAAAAAAAGTCATGTCGTGACAACTTGACAAATTTTGTATCATTTTGTTCGTCTCAGTGAGACAAATCTCATCTCAGTGAGACAAAACAAATGCACAAAAAAAAATTCAAAAAGTCCACACACTGAACTAAATATTTTTTTTTTAATTTAAATGAATTTAAAATACTTTAACTTTATAAAATCATTACTCAATAACTATTAGGCCTTCCTTCAAATAAAGACCATTCTAAAGAGATGGACTTGCCCTTTAGAATGATATACAATTTGAAATTGAATATTGGCAAACTTTTTTTCGAACAGTGTTCGAAGCAGTTCGAAGTTAATCGAAGTAATCTAAGAAAAACCCTACGAGTATATTTATTTTTCTTCATCACCATCGTGTAGAGCATTTTTTTATTAGTAAGAATCCAAATTTTTAAAATAATATACCGAGTTGTTTTTAAAATATGATTTTTTAAAAATAAGGTTTGCGATCAGGTATTGCCCCATATAGGAGAAATGCATGTTAATCTTACTTAAAATTGCATTTTTATAAAAGTGTTTGTTTTAAGACTCTTCTTGTGCTTAAAAATGGTCAATTGCACCTTCTTTGTTCTAATTAGAATAAACAAAAAACTGTTCTTTACTTAAAACAAACAAAGTTCCCACTTAAAACGTTTTTTGAAAATTGAAAAATTTTAAATCACTTCTTTTTTAGAAAAAAGACAAATTACGTCTATATTAGTTTTTTGAGTTTATTTTAAAAACATGATTCCCACATGCAAAATCGAAAAAAAAACAAAAATTCAAAGATTTATTTCTTTTCTGTTATTTATCATTTTTTTTTCAATATTTATCAAATTCATCTTTTTGTGATTTGTTTTTGTATACAAAGTGTGTCAGAACTCCCGCCCCAGAGAAAAATTTCAAATAAGATAAAATACCATGGTAAAAATGTTTAAAAAAATTTTGACATTTATTTTTTTACATTTGACATTTTTTATGTCTATTTAATGATACTGATGATCTTGTATACAGGGTGCGCCAGAACCCGCGCCCCAGAGAAAAATGCCATGTAAGATAGGATATCAGAAACATGAAAAAAATGTTTAAAAAATTCTATCTGTCAAAAAATTTTGACATTTATTTTTTGACATTTGACATTTTTTTTCATGTTCCTAGTATCTTACCTTACATGGCATTTTTCTCTGGAGCGCGAGTTCTAGCGCACCTGTATATTTTAGATCAAGAATCTCCACTTGCAAATAAATTGAAAAATTATTAAAATTGAAACGAGTTTCCCTGACTGAAACTCGAAGATTTTTTTTTCATCCCCGTCAAACATATTTCGAGAAAATGCTTATTTCCAGGTTCCATCTTTCCATCCCCTGGCTCGTACTGGAGCAACCCCAGCGCCAACCTCTACTCGAATATCGCTGCCAGTACCCACTCAATCAGCCACCACGCGGGCCCCCATTTGGGCGCACCCCCTCTGGGCTCGTACCCCCACTACGCATGACCTGCTTCGACCTCATCGCCTGGGCCCGACTGGACCAGAAAAATCCCCATGTGAGCGTCCCCGGAGATGAGCCTCAAAACAGTATTTAAACAACACGAAACACACTTGCAAATGCCAATAGAGAAAAATGTAGAAGACTGGTCAAATTTTTCGTTTTTTTTGTGCAATTTTTTTCCGATTCTAGTCGCATCCAAACAAATAGGTAAAGTGTTAGGTTAAAGCCAGTGCAATGTTTTAAATGTATATATTTAGAAAATTTGAAATGTGTAAAAAGACACAAACCGCAATCGCGGCGACTGTGATAAGATTTTACGTGTTTTAAATCATTCCAAAATCTCTTCTATGAAAATTTTAAGATTGCGATTTTCATAGATGATGATGACTTTCCTATGTTCCTCTCTCATTCCATCTGGGAAAAGTTATTTATTTTTTAAATTATTATTTTCACGATCTTCTGTATCGTGTACCAACATTATTTTTCATAACTGTACATAGTTCTGTATATTCAACTAGTCGATAAGTAACTGTTGTCTAAGGCTTGATAGAAGAAGAAAAACTCTTAGAAATTAGAAAAGACGAGAAATATCATAGATGTACTAGTCATATACCTACCTAAATGTCAACCATTTTGTTAAGGAGCCACTAAATGGCTGCCACAATCTTAAAAAGTGTATAAATGTTATGTATTTATTATACAAAATATAGCCAAAAACCCCTCTCTCTTATTCACTACTAACCTCCCTTCAAATCTGAGCAAAAGACAGTTATTTAAGTTTGAAAAGTTTAAGTGAGGGTGACGTTCATGTATCACTACATCATTACGTCATTATATGGCGCGTGGCGGTCGTAGGGCATAAGTTTCACGCACGATTTCACGTCTACATGGCTACTACGACTTTCTGAACCTTTATATGCAACGAAAAGACGCCGAGGGGGCGCCAAATCAGCGCAAATGGATTGGAAACTCTTCAGCCTAAACAAATCGGCAAAAATTCGAAGTTTTATTGCCAACCCTATAAAGGTGAAACTCTCTACAGGCTATTAAAACACTCATTTTGATGCTTTAACAAAGGTTATTTTATGAATAAATCGACGATTCGTTTCGCCCTCCTTGACAGGATAAATTATGAACGACACAAGTCAGGGCGTGACGACCACTTTTATCTAAATTTTACATCGTTTGGAACACATTTTTGTTAAAAGTTTTCCGGTTCGTGTAACCAGAGTCGATTTTTCCGAATTGATTAGATCATAGTGTGCTTTGGATAGGTTTAATTATGAGTGTTGCTTGGATACCTGAAGTGAAATCCTCATTGGTTCTTGAAGAGCGATCGATTGACGGCTTACCCAATCCCAATGGTGGATGCGCCACGAATGGCCGGAAATGCAATCGAGACACCTTAGAAAGACGCGCTGATAAGCCAGCCAATAATAATGACAGGTGAGAGCAAATGTTAACACGAGATGTTGATTCCGACATTTTAAAATAAAATTATTAACAATAATAAAGACAAATTTGTGTAATTATTAAAAGATTAAACTATTTATAAAATAATAAAAAAATTAATTGTGTTTTGTCGTGCAATTTTGATAACATTGTGTAGCGAGCGATTTCTATTTAGATTAATTTTATGATTACTTTATTTAAACTGCTTGAGACAAATAAAAAGCACTATAATATAGAATGTTCCACAATCGTTATTAATTAATTCGTCTTAATAAGTTTTGTTTTTTATTCTTTGCGAATCTCGTTGCTTTCAGTCAAGAGAAAATTCACGCTGGACTTGCTATTGTCAAATGAGGGGACTTTGTTTACACAAAATATTGACTGATTGGAAATATTGAAGTTTACTTTAGTTTCTGATTGATCGCTTTTTCCTGACCTTACACCTACATTAACAGCTGGTCGAAACAGAACATTTCTTTATTTTCCTTTAAAAATAGTGAGGAACAAAAAATATCATAAAAATGATTTATTTTTAAAACTAGGAAAAGCATTTAGTTACGTTTTTGTCATTTGTAGACGCTCCTAAAAACAGCTATTTTACAGACTCATTTAAGTCTCTAAAATGAGTTCTTTTCAGACTCTATAAAATATTACTTAAAATAGTTATTTTAAGTACTATAAAATCAATAGTACCTACCTAGAGTAACTAATTTAGGTACTGATTTTTACTTTTAACCACTATTTTTGAGAAATTAATTCATAATATAAAGTTTGAATGTGTTTTCGTGAGTTTAAAAAAAATGTTGTTTGTAACACGTAAAAAAATTATGCTAATTCATCTGCTATTCCAAACTCGACTGCATCTCATCTGGAAATAGCAACGATTCATCCGCAAAAACTACATACTTGTAAGTAACATTAGTAAGGTTTGATCACAAAATTATTCGACATTTAAAAAATTAATATTTTTAACTTGCCTACTCGTAAATTTTCCTTGAATTTAATATTTTCTATGGACCCCTTTTTCACTGTTTTGTGCCCACGAGCTATTTTTTTGTGACCTTGGAACTGTTTTTTGTCCAATTTTTTGTGCCGATGAGCGATGTTTTAGTTTTTGTTCCAAAAATATTTTGCTGCGATTAACGATTTGGCGAATTTTTGTTCTATCCAGAGATTTCTTAGAGTCTGATCTCGGTTTTTGCTCATTTTGTTGTACTCAAACGAGCGATTTTGTACTCAGTTTTTTGGTTAATCAAGTGATTCTTATCTTACTTAATTTTAGTTATAAGAATCACTTTTTACTTACTTTTTTGCTAAATTAATTTTTGTTTAATGGTTTTTGATTAGGTACATGCAATTTTTGATCAATTGTTTCGTTTTAACGGGCATGTTAAGGCGACTTTTTGCTCAATTTTTGGTTCCAAAACGCGATTTTTGTTTAAATTTTGTTATAACTTATTGATAATTACGTAAAATACTAAAGATATTTTTCCACAAGAAAATTCTTAAAGAAAAAAAAGGGTAGCGACCCTGCCAGGATTCGAACCTGGAATCTTCTGATCCGTAGTCAGACGCGTTATCCGTTGCGCCACAGGGCCTACGACAAAACAATCTCATTCCAGCTTTTTACCCAACAATTGTTAATCCACGTTATTGGCAACATATTATTAATTCAAGGTAAAATTGTAAAATAATACAAAAAACCACTTATTTAAGTACTTATATTTAATACTCTTAACAAACACGTAAAAACATTCATATACTATACAAATTAAAAACACATTATAGCAGCTATCACCGCGTGTAATTTAAATTTTTATGGAAGACGTCTAGTAACTTTTCTTATCACACCGATAAAACAAATCTTTGGTACAAATCTAAACCACATTAGCAGAGGCAACAATTGTGGGACTCTCAATATCTTTTTTACTCTGAATCAACTTCAGTTCTTTCGCCCTTGAGGTGACTTCGCCCTTTGCACATTCAATGGTACGTTTTAGAACGGCCTGAAGTGTTGAAACGGTCTTCTCCAAAGATTCTTTCAAGTTATTCCCACTTTTGTGCATCCAGGCTAAAAATAATGCGGCAAATAAATCCCCAGTCCCGGTAAACGACCCAGATAATTTGGGAACCTTTATAGTAACCTTTTCAGAGCTACTCCCTACTTTCTTACTCGCTAAAACGAGTAAATTTTGGTCGTTTCCCAACTCTGTAGATGACACAACAACGATTTTGGGGCCCTTGTTGTGTAAGAAATCAACAGCCTTCCAGGCATCTTCCACGTTGTTGATTTTCATGTCTGTGAGTAGCTCGACCTCGAACTGATTAGGGGTGATTATGTCAGCCAAGGGTAAAATACTGTTCTTGTAAATTGGAAGTAAATCAGCTGGGACATACATCCGCCCATTGTCGCCCATCACTGGGTCGCACACATAGGTCAGCGATGGGTTGACACTCTTCAGATGTTTCACCAACGCACATATTCTCTTGAGGAAGCTCTCAGCTCCGATATAGCCAGTCAAAAGGTGGCTGTAGAAGTCCAAATTATTGGCTTGGAGGCCTAAAGCCAAGTCGTCCAAATCCTTCTCAGTTAGGACTTGTCCCGCTACCTTTTTGTACCCAGTGTGGTTGCAAAATTGGACCGAATTGATGAAATCGACTTCAAAGCCCAACAGCTGAAGGGGAAACGTTGCGCTTTTGTTACCGACATAACCTGAAACGACGTGACTTTGGATCGAGAGGACTCGCGGACTTTCTGCCATTCTCGCGGGATTCTTTGCACGCACTGAAAGTTTCTCGAGGAAAATGTGGACTTTGGACTCGAAATCATTTGATGGAATTAGGAAACAAACAGATAATTTAATATTATTTCCATTGCGCAATAAATCGAGTGTACGGCTGTCACCACAGAGTTGCCAAAATTAAAATGTTAAAAGCACCGCCCAAAAAATCAAATTCATCAGTTCTGTCTGAGATGAAAAGTAGCCAGGATTTACGCGTATTTTCACCAGATTACAAGATTATAATTTAAATTTCTCTAATACTGTAAAAAGTTTAAGTTTTTTACGTAAATAAATCTCGCAAATCTCAAAAACGTCGAACGGTCGAAAAAAAGAAAAATAAAGCTACTTTTGGTCGAATTCTGTAAATTTTTGGCTTGTTTTTTAACGACATTTTGCAAAATTTTTATATTTTTACGAAAAGACTTGGAAAAGGCAAAAATAATCACTTGATTTTGTGTTTTTTTTAGTTTTAGCAAAATCTCACAAAAATTAAAATTTTAATATAGGTCAAAAACGTGCTTATAAAAGCTTGAAATACTATAAAAAAGTAACATTATTTTCAACCAAATTTTGTGTTTTGCGGTTTGTTTTTTTTTAAATATCGTTTT